>NC_090972.1:2692566-2695066 GCF_040807025.1 Struthio camelus | reverse complement strand
GAGAGGAAACAACACGGGAAACGAAGAAAAACCAGCGAGGAAGATGGTAAGGGCGAGAAAGGGAGGTGCTGCTGCTGCTGCTGGTGGTGGGGCAAGCATACAGAAAGCGCACACGCACACGCGCGCACACACACACACACACACACACACACACACACAAAAAAAAAAAAAAAAAAGCCCGTACGACACCGAAAAGGAGCAAGCCGGGGGGGGGGGGGGGGGAACCTAAACAAAGAAAGCACGCTAAGCGGCTAAGGGAGAAGCGGCAGCTCTCCAAGGAAACCGAACGGGTCCGGCCGGGGAGGGGGACTCGGGAGGGGCGGCGGGCTGGCCTGTTAGCGGCCGGCCCGAAGGGTCCAACTCGGCAGCGGCCGGCCCGCCCGCCCGCTCGCCCGCCCGGGCCTGGGAGGCTGCCTTGGCAGCGGCCAGAGAGTCTACCGGCCTCCGGGGAGGTCCTCGAAGGGGCGAGCTGGTCGACCGGCCTCCGGGGAGAGGCAAGCTGGTCGACCGGCCTCCGGGGAGGTCCTCGAAGGGGCGAGCTGGTCGACCGGCCTCCGGGGAGAGGCGAGCTGGTCGACCGGCCTCCGGGGAGGCCGCCGAGCCTCGAAGGGGCGAGCTGGTCGACCGGCCTCCGGGGAGGCCGCCGAGCCTCGAAGGGGCGAGCTGGTCGACCGGCCTCCGGGGAGGCCGCCGAGCCTCGAAGGGGCGAGCTGGTCGACCGGCCTCCGGGGAGAGGCGAGCTGGTCGACCGGCCTCCGGGGAGGCCGCCGAGCCTCGAAGGGGCGAGCTGGTCGACCGGCCTCCGGGGAGGCCGGCCTCGAAGGGGCGCGGCGTAGCCGGTCTCCGCGGCTCCGGGAGGCCCGGAGAAGTCGCAGCCGGTGCCCCGGGTCTGCCTCCGCTAACTGGCAGCAGGTCTACCAGGCTCCAGCGAGACTTGGTGGCCTTTCGGGGTGGTGGCTGGTAGACCTGTTCTCCCTGGCGTTCCTGTGGAGCGGCGAAAGGGGTCGCTCTGCGTCGCTGCCTCCAGTTACGTCATCGTAGAGGTCGGCCACTTTCGAGCCACTCCCCGGTAGGAGGGGCGGCTGTCCTTCGGCTCTCCCGCCCCGCTGGACTTAGCGGTACGACTGTAGGCCACAGGGTGAACAGCCGCTGAGTTCCGGAGCCGCACTCCCGGGCGCCCCCAGCGCATTGTGGCCGGCCCGCGGGAGGCCTAGGGCGGCTTGCGAGGGCGGGTGGGGAGCGGTCCTGAGCCCGGCCCTTCGGGAGAGCGCTTTCTTTTGCCCGTTCGGCGCGGCGGTCTCCCGGCAGGTCTCCGGCAGCCCCGCGAGTGTGTCCCAGGTGCCGGAAGCCGCCGCGGAGGCGGGGAGCCCAGCCAGCGGCAGGTCCCATGCAGCCGTTGCCGACTCGGGAGAGGGGTGAGCCGGACACCCCCCCCCCCCCCCCCCCCCGCGGCCGGGGAAAAGGCCTGGCGCGTGTGCCGTTCGTGAATGCCAGAGGGTGGTCCAGAGAGAAACCGGGGGGTGCCCCGTGCGGCTCTGCCCAGACACCAGCGGCTCGAGAGCCTCGTTCTTCGGGCCCCTGTCGCAGGGAGCGTGGCGATGCCGGTGCTCCGGCCGGAGCAGCAGCCGGCTCGCGGCTGCCGATCCACACCCACACGCAGACGCCCGCTGAGGCGTCCCGGGACATGTCGGAGAGGCCCCTCGGCGGGCTGGCGCTTCCCTGCTTCCCCGTCACAGGGAGCGTGGGGGCGGTGCCGGTGTTCAGGCTCGAGTGGGCACCTCTTGCAGACGATGGTCCGCACCCACACGCAGCGCCTGCCGCTGGTTTGCGGCCACTGGTGGGCGGCGGGGTGAGTTGGCTCAGGACTCGACCGTGTGTGTTTGCTCCCGATCGATGAGGCCGTTCGGGTCGCGTCGGAGAGGGCCCCCGGCGGGTCGGCTCTGCTGTGCTCCCCCGTCACAGGGGGGTGCATGGGCGGTGTCCGATGTTCAGGCAGGGGGGTCTCCTCTCCAGCACGCGTCCTGTCGCGCGCGAGGTGCTGCCCGCTGGAGCGGCGAAGGAGAGGTGTGTGTGTGCTCTCCCGCTTATCCTCGGGCTTCTATCACCGAACCCGGCTCTGCGAGGCCAAGTGGCCCTGTGAGTTCTCAGGTGTCCGAAAAAACCTTGCACGGGGTGCTGGCGATGGTCTCAGCCCCGGGTCGCCGGGTGCCGGCTGCAAGCAGCCGTTGGTGGGGTGGCGAACTGACATGAGAAAGGGCCGAGTGGGTGCCACCCGCCCTGGGTGTGTGCCGGTTCGGGTGGAAAGGGGGGCGTCCCCCTCCCAGAGCTGCCGGACCCCCGCCTGCTGCGGAGCGTGCCGCCCCGGTGTTTCCTCGGTGGGGGGCCGCGCCCATCTCGAGGTCGCTTCCTCCTCTAGCACGTCCGCTTAGCTCTCCCGTAAAGGGGGAGCGGGTGCGCGGGGGGGGGTTCGCCTCCGCCCGCATGCCTAGCGTTCTTTGCC
>NC_090972.1:2632566-2687566 GCF_040807025.1 Struthio camelus | reverse complement strand
GGCAGTGAGGAAGCATCTGCAAGGAAAAAGCACAGGGCCTTCACAGGCAAGGTGTGCATCCAAATCTCGGTTGTCCTCCTGGCGAGAGAGGCCCTTCATTCCCCAACAGCAAGAGAAGATACAGGGCTTGGTGAGCACCACTGTCCATTCTTCCGCTCCCTTGAGAAGGTGCTGCCACCCCTCAAAGGCAGCTTCGATCACCAGAGCCGCCTTGTCCCCAGAATCCTACTTGCCCTCAGTGGGAGGGAGCTGCCTAGAGAAGAAGGCCCAAGGGTAGAGTTCTTGCTTTGGGGCAACCCTCTGGGACATGGTGGCCCCAATGGCTCGGTCTGAGGCAGCTGCTTCTCCAGCAAAAGGCCAGCTGGGGTCTAGGTGGCCTAGGAAGGGGACTCTGCTCAGTGCCCATTTCCATTGTGCAGAAGGTGCTTGTGCTTCTGGCGTCCACCAAGAAGTCCTCTGCCAGAGGAGAGCTCTTCTGGGAGCTGCAGGAGGAATAGTCCTGCCTCAAGAACTGCCCACACAAGGTAACACATGCCAAAAGCAGCTACATCCCTTGCACAGTAGCAGGGGCTGCCAGCTCAGGAGGGCACGTGGCAGTTATGCCAGAACACAGGCATCAAGCAATTCCTCCAGCACATCATTGACAACATACTGGCCCCGTCTTGCAGGCCCAGCTTTATGAACAAGCGAGTCCCCTGTAGGCATTCCAAGAGCACTGCTAAGAGAAACGGGGCTGCCAGTTCTTTACTCCCATGGCGTTCAGCCCCCTGTAATCTCCACAGGGCCATCCTTTCTTCTCCCCCACCCCCCACATTAAAGAAAAAAAAACAAGAAGAGAAAAGCAGCAGCAAGGGAGTGGTAGGGTTTCTGCACCCTTCTTTCTGAAAAGATCCGCACAGTCGCTGCACTCACCTAGGAGCATTGCCAGGGACGTCCAGGAGAAGGTATGGTCTTGACACCTGGGGGAGTCAGAGCTGCAGGCTGTGGCCCTGGTGGCAGCTGCAGTGAGGCAGGGACCTTGGTGCTGAGGCTGTGCTGTGCTGAGGGCACCACTATGCTGCAGGGCTGCTGTACTTGGCACCACTCTTGTGCAGTTCCATTGCTTGGTCACTGCACAACAGGAGGTCACCGCAGACAGCTCCCTTCAGACGCCATCATGGCAGCCATGCAGCCAGACAACTGCTGGTGTGGTGCAGCACCGCACCAGGAACACGGGCCTTTCTAGGGGCAGCCCTGTGCGGTGCTGTAGCTGGGGAACAGTTCCATGAGGCCACCAGGGCTGTCTCTGACCCTCACCCTCCAAGTAACAGCCTCCCACAGGGAAGTGCAAGCATGCTCCCATCTCCTGCAGTGACTGTGGTGAGGTGTCAGCAGAGGCTAGGTAAGGATATGGGCACTCGGGACAAACTCAGAGGCCACAAGAGGGTGGGAAGCCCCTGAGCCCACCAGGGCAATGGTTTGGATGGCGCACCCCTGCGGGAGGGCAGTAAGGGGCATGGGGAAGTGAGGCTCAAGGGCACACAGCCCCAAGAGGAGCAGGAGGGTTACTGGGACAAGGGACAACACAGGGGCCTCCCCCCTCCCCATCCTCCCTCCCCTCCCACACACAGTGAAAGCATGCCCCTTCCCTCCATCTGTGCTCTTGCTCCTGGGATGAGCTTGCATGGCACCTTGCTCCATAGGCTCCTCCTTTGGGAGTGCTAAGGGGGAGGGCGTGAGGAAAAGCACGGCTGAGCTCCCCCAAGGCTCCCACGGCACTCTCAGGCATACCATGAGGTGCCTGTGCGCAGTGAGAAGCAGGTCTGAGAGCTGCCTGAGGCCCTGGGCAGGAGCCACCCTGGCCATCCTCCTCACCCAGCTTCCTCCTTGGAAGTGGACAGGCAGCAGCTGAGTGACTGCCCTGCCAGAGCTCCAGCAAGGCTACCTCAGCCACAGCTGCACACTGACAAGCCACAGAGAGGTCCTCAGGGTCTGGACAATCAGGTCCTTGTGCTCCATAAAGGGAGCAAGGCAGGCTAGGGCCACCCTGGAGAGCCAGGGGATGGCTGCTGAGCGGCTGGTCTGTGCTGGGAAGGGCTCTGAGGAAGCAGGGAGCAGTAGCCTGCCCTGAGTGAGGAGCCCCCATTCCCTTGCTCAGTGCTCCTGAAAGGGTGCAGGGAGCTGGGGAAGCAAGGGATGCCACTCCCTAAGGGACAGGGAACCAGGAGCCCAGGGGCATAACTCAGGTCACATGGCAGGGGTCTTGGCCAGTCAGGGCCCAGGGGAAGCTGCTCAGGGCCATTCAGGCTTCTTAGTGCACTCAGGGCTCTGACATAAGCCCCATGGACTCACAGAAGGTTCCTCCTAATGAAATGCTTTTCTGCATACCTTCCCAGGAATCACTCAGCAGAATCAAGGCATCAGCCACGTCAAATTTGGATTTTGTTACCACAGTGCCAGAACAGATGCCTTCTTCCTTGAACTTAGGCTCTTACCTTGTCTAGTAGGCAGGGACATAGTAAGTAGGGACAGTAGGAACCTTGTTCACTCCTTCCTGTGTGCCACTAATGAGAGGAGAAGGCATGTAGCTAGTTGTTGAAGCCAGTTTGTGCCTATGGGCCCAGGAGCTCCATTTAAGCTGACGCCTGGACGGTCAGTCCCTGCCTGAATGCTGTTGTAGGAGGATGTGTGTGCAGCTCCATCACAGCCATGCCTATGCCTGGTCATGGCCTTTGGTGATCTGCACCCTGGCCTGTGGCCTGTCTTTCCAGCTTGACCTCAGACCTGCCTTGTCACTAGGGACTTGCCTGGCAATCCCTGGACGGGGTCTGACCCCGGTTCCCATCACGGGCACTTGAGTGAACCCTCTCCCCAAGCCCCCCTCCACCAGTGCTGCCCGTCCCTGTGGGGCTCTTCAGGCAACTTGTGCTGCTCCACTGACAGAGCAGCCTTCCCCAAGCTGGTGGATGCAGAAACGGGATTCTCTTTCTCATTCCCTCCTGTCCCACTCACCACCGCCCCCTTGCTCCCCTCCAGACACCTCCTTGCTCCCCAGACAGAGCCTCTCCCCAGGTGAGGGTGTCCATGCTGGGCTGGCCAGCCATTCCAGGACCCCCTGCCCTGCGCGCCCTGCAGGGCTCTGTGCAGGCACTGCTGCTCAGCAGAGAGAGACAACAGTGGTGCCAGGAGGCCATGGGGAAAGTCCACAGCGGCCATGCTTGTCAGAGCACAAAGCAGACCCAAGAGGATGGTTATCATGCTGCTGGCAGTCCCCGCCTCCCATTTCCTATGGCTGTGGGAGCATTGCCAAGGGCACAAGATGTGTGATGGGGCTGCACTGGGCCTAGCCTATGGCGTTTCAAAGAGGGTGCCATGGATGACTCTGCAGGCTCCCTTCCCTGAGCCTCCTAGTAGGATCTCCACTGCCTCTCCTAGGATTGCAGAGATTTGTTGATTTGCTCTTATCGCTCAGAGACTACCTTGAATGGTCTCTTGTGTTGTGAGGCTCCACTCAATGCCCACTCCCACTGTCTCCTGTTCCCAGAAATGCTCTGAGCTCTCCTGGCGCCTTGTTTCCTCTCCAGGGGGATGGTTGTCTGCCACCAGCCCAACCACATGCGGCCCAGCCTCAGGAGGTAACTCTGGGATCATTCACCGTCTCCATGGACAGACGGCCCAACAAGGAAGCCCTGAATCTCACCCTCCTTCCCTAAAAGGACACCATTCCTCGGCAACATTTGTGACTCCAGCTTTGGAAGAAGAGCCCAGCGTTCAGGTACTGAACTGAGGAGATTGCTTTTTATTACAGAGATGCTCTTGGAGAGGTCCGCTCTGTCCCAGATGAGGAAGCCCTTCATGTCCTCACAGCTGTCCTCTTCCCCCCGGGCAGCCACGTGCTGAAACAGAAGGGACCTCTCTGTCAACAACCGAGCACTCTCCCTCCAACCTGCCTCTTCCTCCATCCTCCCACAACCTCTCAGCCCTCCTGCGCTGCCCCTCGCCCTTAACTTGAGCACTTGAGCTTGCCCTGCCTCCCAGGCTACAAATACCTTTGAGCTAGGCTGACAAGAGGGCTGGACAGTTAGGGGCTTTGAGGGAGGAGCTTTGGGCTTAGGCCTCAGGCACCAGTGGAGGCTTTGGGCTTTGCGCTTAGTGGGATTAGGGAAGGCTTGTGGGTTCTGCTTGAGTGTTGGGCTTGGGGTTTGTGCTCAGGCTTGCGGGTATGGGCTAGAGTTTTGTGGCAGAAGGTTGTGGGTTTGGGTAGGAGTGAGGGCTAAAGCCCAGTCTAGTGCTTCAAGGCAAGGGATCAGGGCATGGGATTAGCTTCAGGCACAGGCAAAGAGTTAGGGTCATGGGGCAGAGATTCAGGCTTCATCATAGCACTTTGGCTTTGGCCTTAGCAAAGAGAGAGGGCAAGGAGGCAAGGCAGAAGGGTAGGGCTTCAGGTTAGGGGTCAGGCTTTGGGTAGGGGCCTCCCACAGGCCACCAGTCCCTGGCCACCTGCAGCACCATTCCCCCAAGACCCCTTACCTCCACAAAACGTGGCTTCTCTCTTGGCCGACGTCTCGCAGCCCTCCATGTCCTCACATGCCGGAACATACCAAGATGGACTGCCAGCTCTTTTCGGCAATGTGAATACTTTGGCACCAGCCGCCAGCTGCTGTCTCTTATCACTGAATTGCTTTATCAATTTTCTGGGCAAATGCTCAGAAATCCGCTTATTGATGTTTCGTGCCTCTCTGAACCTCTGTTTCAGCTCCCTCAGCAGAGCCCTCTCTTCCTCCGACCAAATACTCTTGGGCATACCTCGCAGTCCCTTTCCCTTCGCACAAGACGCCTCAATCCCTTCTCTATTCCTAGTCTTCGGGTGAACGAGACGTTTGTGTTGGGAAAGGCCGCTCTTCATCTTGAACGCCCAGTCGCATTCCTCCCAGTTCCATGGGAGAGGGGCCTCCGAGTCCTCATCTTCTACTTCCCCCAGGGTTCCGCGGCACCTCGGGAAGCGGCAGGCAACGCTATGATGTTTCTCGTTCAGCTTCCCACACCGGGAACACTGAAATAGCACTCGTCGCCGACCATGGGCCCTCCGCAGATGTTCAGTCAACGCCCCAATTCTTCCTGCCTTGACTCCACAGCATGGACATGCTGGATGTTCATCTGGGATCTTCACAACCGGCGTGCCACCGTCAGCTGCTCCCCCCTGGAGTCAAGAATAGGGGTCGCCAAAGCTGGTAAGATTGCCTTGCGAGAGGGAGACTCCAGAACCTCTCCCGCCATCGCCTCCACCCTGGGCTTCATCAGTCCGGCCTACCACGGGTGAGCCGACCGGGGATTCCAAAGCCTCCTAAACCTCTGGCAGATCTTTCACGCAATCGAGACTTGGTCCGGGAATAGTCCCATCCCAAGGGTCATAATCCGAGTTATAAAATGTCAGATTCTGTGAAATGACAGGCCACCCATTTGATGTTAAAGTCGCTGGCCTAGCGGCAGCAACATCAATGGGAAACTCATCCATCTGGGTGCCCACTGACATGAAATTGACAACCCATGGTCTTACTAGGTTGTCAAACATGACTGCGGGAGTTAAAAACATGCCAGAAGAACCAGCCCCCAAGTTCAACTGGTGTGCCTTTAAGCAGCCCCTAGGCCAAGGGCTCTGGACCACGAGTAAGCCAATCATCCACAATCGAAAAATTTTGATTCACCTCGAAGTACTATCGAGTGGTCAGTGAGGCCAGTCGATAGGGAGGAAGCAACTGTAACACTGCACACTGGGGCAGAGGCAAACTTGGTTACCCACGAGTGGGCATCCAGCGGGACCACGAGGAGGAGTTGCCTCTGCAGCTCAGCCCAGTCAGTAACTATGGCCCTATTTTACGAACCATAGAAATTCTAGGGCACCTTTTCCGGGTTGGGATGACAGGCGGCCCGTCTGCCCATGTCAAAATTAGTAGTCATATGGGGACGAGATCACAAAGTCCCAAAAGCGAAGCTCAAACCACATAGGGAGCTGGGCAATAGCAAATTTCAACAGGTACAGAAGACAGAGCAAGCTCAGTCGTCTGTGTGAAGAATTTTACTGTTGCCTTTCCGAAGAAGGCGTACAATTAGTCATATTAAATTAAAACTAACACATCTTACCTTTACTCGCAAAGATGTGTAGTATATCCACAGAAGATAGGAGAGCTGTCCGCGAGAAGAGCCTCGCTATCTTCTTCATGCGGCTTCCGGAGAGTCCAAGGTCGGCGAGGAGAGCGTCATTGCCAGCATACCACTTCCCTCTTGCTCCAAGCGGAAACCCTAGGAATTGGACCTCCCCAGCTCTTGTCAAACTTCTGACTTGTTCGTCCAAATGTTGGTATTTTCGGACTTTCTCTCCTGCTGCGTCACCTAAAGTTGACAAATTACTTTCAAAACGGACAGTAACGTCCACCACCCTCGCCCGGCCCTCCTTTACCACAATCAGGTCTGGCTTGAAGAGCTCGTTGTCCTGTCCCCTGAGGTGGGGTTCAATAAATATCTCCCACCCCAGTTTCTTGGCTTCTTCAGCCAGCAAACCACATAAGACATTATGTCTCTTAATCCGGGCGTCTTGCACAGCAGGACAGTAGCCGATGATATGGGCACAAGTCTCCCATTCTGCAGGACAATGCCTGCACCCCTTAGGAGCACCCTCTCCCAAGCCCCGAGCCAAATACTCCCGAGTGGGATAGACATTGGCTTGAAGCTGTAACGCTATTATTAGCTTCCTATGAGGAATGCCCCGGTAATGAACCAGCCAATCATTGCTAATGGCATCATTTTCAAAATTTCTGATGCCGCGGCCTTGAGATATTAGATTGGCCCAGTTCTCGAGTTCTTTCTTTCTCCATTTACTAGGAGCAGGGTAGATGACCTTGGGAGCAGGAATTTCCCACTCGGATCTCGTCTCGTCACCTTCCAGGGCAGCGGGGATGACCAAAGGGGACTCCTCCCCAATAGAGGGAATCTTGTCCGCCCTTCCTCCTGCGGCGATCCATACCTTCTCAAACTCCTTCTGGATGCCTTCCTCGAGGACCACGGTCCTCGTGATGTTGTCGGAGGACTGGGCGACACGATGAAGCCGACGAGCCTGGATGTTCGGAATCTGGCTCGCCAGCCGCGCGATTCCGAGACCGCCGTCCTTATAGCTGGCGTATAAGATGGCATCACAAGTACTGGAAGGTAAGTGAAGCCAGCTCTTCACCGCTGATCTTATCATTAGGTCCAGGGAGTGGAGGTAAGTGGCGTTAACCCCGGACTGATCCGCTGCATAGAGCAGCCGTGGGATGGCGTACGTCCTCAAGATCTTTACTTTCTGAAGCGGTTTAAGCGGGGCTACCCCAATGTTCTTAACCCATGTGCTCAGTTTTTCTTGCAGCTCCGGACGGGGAAGACCCACCCAAGGATCCACCCCCAGGCCCAAATACTTCTCGGAGCTGCCGGGCTCGATCATGTTGAGCGGAATGCCATCGATTGTCCACGTCTCGCAGTTGTTAACCGTGAACGAGTCTTTCGTGGGCCTGATCATAAAACCGTGGCATTTCTTGGCTTGCACACGTAGCCCGGATAGGTGACAAAACTCCTCAACCGCACTGATGTTCTTCTTCATGCCTTCCCACGAGTCACTCAAAAGGACTAGATCGTCCGCGAACGCCAAAGATGACACAGAGCAATCTCCATACTTGAATCCGTTCTTTAAATCCTCCAATCTACATAACAACGGGTCCACTGAGAGGTTGAACAGAAGCGGGGACATTGGATCTCCTTGCTTTACCCCGGTGAGGATCTTAATTCCCTCGCAGGACGCCTCACCCACCTCCAGCCGAGTCACACAGTTGGAGTACAAATCGGCGATGATACTGATCACATGATCATCCAAGCCTTTTTGTTCGAGGACTCGAAGGATGTGTTGATGATGGACCGAGTCGAAGGCTTTCGCCAAGTCCACGAAGACTACTGCTAACGCCTTATGGTCTCTCTTGGCGTGCTTGATGAGCGTCTGGAGGAGCTTCAGATTTTCCGCGCAGCCCAGGGCTGAAATAAAGCCCCTTTGGCGGCTGTTAATCGGACATGCTCGTCGCAGGCGTGCCGTCAAAATTCGAGAGAACAAGCGCATGATGACCGACCCGATGGTGATGGGCCGCCAGTTGTTAATGTCCCCTCGTAGACTAGGATCAGCAGACTTGGGTATTAAGATCGTTCTACATTCTTTGATTCCATCTGGAATCTTCCCGGCCAGCAGCCACAGATTGAATAATTCAGCTAACTGGGTGCCTTGGGGGTCTAATTTGACGACGTCTCCCAAGGTCAACCCATCCGGGCCCGGGGCGGAGCTCTTATTCATTTCCGCAATGTTCTTCCTGACCTCCGCGGGGGAGATCATCCTCTTGAATGCAGAATTGTCTGCTTCTCCGGCACTACAGAACGTACCGAGACCAGCGAAGGGGCCGACCTCCTCCCACTTCCTTCTGAACGTGCAATACAGCACATCCATCAGGAGGGGACACTTAATACTCTCAATGTTATCCAAAATGATACCAGCAAGCTTTCTACGATCTATCTCAAAAAGCCGCTGGTATCGCAGGTACTGGCCTCTTCTCAGCGCCCTATTCTTCATCCATCTCCTCTCCACCTTCCTCGGCGCGGGTTTCACTCGGTACTTCTTGCGATGTTTCAATTTCACTGCAGCGGTATGTCCCACCAGCTGCGTCAACCACTCCTCCGATGTTTCATCGACGATGTTCCGAAGGTCTTCCTCCACACCCTCCAAAGCCCTCTCGAATGCGCTCTTCAAACCAGGGGTGAGAGAGGCCCCTCGGACCTTCTCTGCGATAATCTTCCTGTATTCCACCCTAATCAATTCAATCTTCACTCTCTCAACCGGTACCTCCCCTTCGCACGGACCCGCAGCTTTTCGCGGCGACGCGAATCCTTTGGCACCAGCCGCCAGCTGCCGTCTCTTATCACTGATCTGCTTCGCCGATTTTGTAGGCAAATGTTCAGAAATCAGCTTATTAATATTCCGTGCTTCTTTAAACTTCTGTTCTAACTCTCTCAGCAGAGCCGTCTCTTCTTCAGACCAGAGGTATGCTCTTATGCATACCCCTCAATCCCTTTCCTCTTCCGCGAGACGCCTCGATCCTTTCCCTGTTCCTAGTTCCTGGGTGAACAAGACGCTTATGTTGGGAAAGGCCGCTTTTGGTCTTGAACTTTCGGTCGCAGTCCTCACAGCTCCACGGGAGGGCGGCCTCCGAGGCCTCTTCATCTTCCCCTTCACCCAGGGTTCCGCGGCACTTCGGGAAGTGGCAGGCAATGCTATGATGTTTCTCGTTCAGTCTCCCACACCGGGAACACTGAAAAAGCACCCGTCGCCGACCGTGGGCCCTCCGCAGATGTTCTGTCAAGGCCGCAATTTTCCCTACCTTGACTCCACAGCATGGACATGCTGGATGTTCATCTGGGATCTTAACAACTGGCGTGCCGTCAGTTGCTCCCCCCCCGGAGTCAAGGATAGGGGTCACCATAGCCGGTAGGATTGCTTTATCAGAGGGAGACTCCAGGCCCACTCCTGCCGGCACCTCCCCCCGGGCTTCATCAGCCCGGGGTACCGGGGGCGACGCGACAGGGGACTCCAGAGCCTCATAAACCTCTGGCAGATCTTTAACGCAATCCAAACTTGGTCTGGGAATACTCCCATCCCAAGAGTCATAAGCCGAATTGTAAAATGTCAAATTTTGGGTCACAGCAGGCCACCCATTTGATGTTAAAGTCACCGGCCTAACGGCCGTGACATCGACAGGGAACTCACCTGTCTGGGTGCCTACTGATACGAAATTCACAACCCATGGTCTTACTAGGTTGTCAAACATGTCTGTGGGGGTTCGGTATACGCCAGAAGAACCAATCCCCCAAGTTCAACTGGTATGCCTGAAAGCGGCCCCTAGGCCAAGGGCTCTGGACTGCAAGTAAGCCAATTATCCGCAATCAAAATTTTGATTCACCTCGAAGTACTATCGAGTGGTCAGTGAGGCCAGTCGATAGGGAGGAAGCAACTGTAACACTGCACACTGGGGCAGAGGCAAACTTGAGAGAGTCATAGTTACTCCCGAGTTACTCTCGAGTTACTCTCGGCCCTCCTGAGCTACCCCTCGCCCTTCACTTGAGCACCTCCCCAGGCCAGCCTGCTGCTTCCTCACCAAGCAGCTTCCTGCAGCACAACTGACCTCACCACCTACAGCCCAGCCCTCACACCTTCACCTCCAGCTCCCTCTCCCCTGCCCTTCCCCTTCCCTCTCACCTCCCTGTGTGCTTTCTCTCCAGCACCCCACACACCCTGCCCTTCCTCTGCCTCCCCGGCCCCAAACGCCTTCCAGCTAGTCTTACAAGGCAGCTGGACGGTTAGGGGCTGTCAGGGAGCAGCTTAGGCCTTAGGCTTCAGGCATCCGTGCAGGGTTTGGGGCTTTCACAGAATCCCAGAATGCTTGAGGTTGGAAGGGATCTCTGGAGAACATCTAGTCCAACCCCGCTGCTCAAGCAGGGCCAGCTAGAGCGCCTTGCCCCACTTTGCGTCCAGATGCCTTTTGAACATCTCCAAGGATGGAGACTCCACCGTCGCTCTGGGCAACCTCTTCCAGTGCTGTCCCGGTCCATAGCAGAGGAGCGCCCACACCAATTGAAGGGCATTGTGGGAAAACTGATTATTCTCCTCAGTTCAGTTAAACAATCAATACAAACATGCAGTAACTATACAATGGTAAACAGTCAAGACAAACATATAGTAACTATATACAATGGTATTTAGTGGGAGCTTCCAGGAAAAATAACAACAAAGCAAATAAGGTTTCACAGCAAATGAAATTATGAATGATATTGACGTGCCTTTATAAAAAAAGAGAAGGGGTGCGGGGGCTGGGGGGTGGGGGGCATGGCCCTGATCAGGCCCTGCTGGACAGGCGTGCCAATCCCCGGGAACAAAGCCCGTAGAAGTGATCTAGCCACACTGGGTGGGTAGGTGGGTGGGTGGGTGTGCTGATCCTCGGTATAAAACCGTGTTCAGGTACAACCCGTATTTGCGATCCGGCCACACCAATGAGGTATGCCGACCCCCGGGAACAAAGCCTGTAGTGGTTAACTTACAACACCTCGTGCAGCTGCTCAGGAGTGGTGGACTCCGGCGGGCTTGTCCTGGTCCGGCGTCCCCTACCAGGAGGGAGTGGGCGGGGGAGCACTGAAGGAGCACTCGTCTTCCTACCCGGTGCTTTTGCTCCCAATGACGGCTGTCCCGCAGCCATGCTCCTTCTCGGTTCTTCTCTTCTTTCTTCAGTTACCACCACCAACTCCGGCAGCCCCCAGAAGCTCCCCTGTGGCACCAGCAGCCACCTTTTATACCAAGGGCCAATTGTGGGCGTAGTCATGCCAAGCCTGGTTTCCGCCTCTCTTCTGGAAAGCTCCTGGTGATGGACAGCCAGGGACCCTAGTAACATGTGACCTCTCCTCACCAATGAGTTTAAACGGACACTGGCGGGAATCCCAACCAGGGCTGGGCAGTCTGATGGAGGTCAAATAAAGGTGAACTGCAAACCCCAACAAGTGCTCAGTAACTCTCACAGTAAAGAAACTTTTCCTCATGTTCAAAGAGAACTTCCTGTGTTTCATTTTGCGCCCACTGTCTCTCATCCTATTGCTGGGCACCACGGAGAAGAGGCTGGCCTCATCCTCTTGACACCCTCTCTTCAGGTATTTATGCACAGTGTCCAGATCCCCCTTGAGTCTTCTCTCTTCCAGGCTCAACAGGCCCAGCTGCCTCAGCCTTTCTTCAGAGGAGAGAGGCTCCAGTCCCTTCACCATCTTAATAGCCCTTCGCTGGACTCACTCCAGTTGCTCCATGTCTCTCCTGTACTGAGGAGCCCAGAACTGGGCACAGTACTCCCAAGTGAGGCCTCCCCAGGGCTGAGGAGAGGGGCAGGAGCACCTCCCTCCACCTGCTGGCAACACTCTGCCTAATGCACCCCAGGATCCCATTGGCCTTCTTGGCCACAAGGCCACACTGCTGGCTCATGTTTAACTTGTTGTCCACCAGCACTCCCAGGTCCTTCTCGGCAGAGCTGCTTTCCACCAGGTCAGCCCCCAGCCTGTACTGGTGCATGGGGTTATTCCTGCCTAGGTGCAGGACCCTGCCCTTGCCTTTGTTGGATTTCAGGAGGTTCCTCTCTGCCCATCTCTCCAGCCTGTCCAGGTCCCTCTGAATGGCAGCACAGCCTTCTGGTGTAGCCTCCACTCCTCCCAGTTTAGTATCATCAGCAAACTTGCTGAGGGTGCACTCTGTCCCTTCCTCCAGGTCATTGATGAATAAATACATTGAACAAGACTGGACCCAGGACTGACCCCTGGGGGACACCACTAGCTACGGGCCTCCAACTAGACTCTGCACCACTGACCACAACCCTCTGAGCTCTGCCATCCAGCCAGTTCTCCATCCACCTCACTGTCCACTCATCTAGCCCACACTTCCTGAGCTTACCTAGGAGGATGTGATGGGAGACTGTGTCAAAAGCCTTGCTGAAGTCCAGGAAGACAACATCCGCTGCTCTCCCCTCATCTACCCAGCCACTCATTCCATCCTAGAAGGCTATCAGATTGGTCAAGCATGATTTCCCTTTGGTGAATCCATGCTGACTACTCCTGATCACCTTCTTGTCCTCCACATGCTTAGTGATGACCTCCAGGAGGAGCTGTTCCATCCCCTTTCCAGGGATGGAGGTGAAGCTGACAGGCCTGTAGTTTCCTGGCTCCTCCTTCTTGCCCTTTTGGAAGACTGGGGTGATGCTGGCTTTCTTCCAGGACTCAGGCACCTCTCCTGATCTCCAGGACTTTCCAAAGATGATGGAGAGTGGCCTAGCGATAACATCCGCCAGCTCCCTCAGCACTCGTGGTTGCATGCCATCAGGGCCCATGGATTTATGGATGTCAAGTTTGGACAAAAGATTTCTAACCTGATCCTCCTCCACCAAGGGAGAGTCTTCCTTTCTCCAGACTTTCTCTCTTGTCCCCAGGGTCTGGAGTTCCTGAGGACTGGCCTTAGCAGTCAAGGCTGAAGCAAAGGCAGCATTCAATAACTCTGCCTTCTCTGTAGTCTTCGTCACCAGGGCACCTGCCCCCATTCAGCAGTGGGCCCACGTTTTCCCGAGTCTTCCTTTTGCTATAGGTGTATTTGTAGAAGCCCTTCTTGTTGTCCTTGACATCCCTTGCCAGATTTGATTCCAAATGGGCCTTGGCCTTCCTTGTCGCATCCCTGCACACTCTGACAACGTCCCTGTATTCCTCCCAAGTGGCCTGTCCCCTTTTCGACTTTCTGTAGACTTCCTTCTGCTGTTGGAGTTTTGCCAGGAGCTCCTTGCTCATCCATGCAGGTCTCCTGCCCGCTTTGCTGGACTTCTTACTCAGAGGGATGCACCGACCTTGAGCCCGGAGGAGGTGATGCTTGAACATGAACCAGACAGGTGGAAGGACTCAGGCAAGGGCATCTAAAGTGGTGGCACCACCAAAGCTGACATTTAGGAACTGCTCATCCTGGGCTATGAGTAGTGTTATAGCAAAGACAAGTGGTAGGACTGGTCTTTCACCATCTTTCAAGGCACTGAAAAGCAAACCAGCTAAAACTTTCCGAGTTGCTTTGGAAACATCCTTCATGGTGGTTTGAGGGTCACAGGCCTCAGGGTGATACAAGCACAGACAACAGCCAGGGTGCTGAGGGACATCTGGTGACATCCTCTCTCCAAGCTGCTTTGAAACACAATTTCCAGAGCAGAAGAGAACATTTGGAAAGGTATCTGGTGAGAATACAAGCAATGTGATCAAACTCTGCTCAAGAGCAGGCTATGGAGGGGTGGGGGCAATGGTGTGTATAGAAACTCAGAAAAATGCTCTGAAACGGATTTCAAAGCAACTAAATGGGCATAATTTTCTGCAGGTAAAAAAGTAAATAAATAAATAAATAAATACTGAAGCCACCCAGACCGAGATAGTCTGGTGGCGTCTGTCAAAGTCTGGCTTGCCACCCCTCTTTTACTAATCACTCTGTCCTATGCTCTGTCCTATGCTCCTCCTGGCCAAGGGGCTTTAGAGCATGGACAGACCCCAGTGACCCAAAAGTGGTCCTGGGGGAAGTCAGGAAGGGCCGTCAGCGTCCCCCTCACAGGGCTGTGGCCCTGCTTAGAAGGTGTTTGCAGAGACTCTCACCCACCCTTGGCTGGGAGGAGGCCTTGCTATGGCCACCCATCCTGTCACCTCCCAGCCCCTCTCTGCATGCCCCGATGGGAAAAGGGCTCTGACTTCTCCCTCTGGCAATGTGGCACAGGGTGAGCAATAGGGAGCAGCTTGGAGGGAGCAAAACTGTGGCATGGGATGAGGAGTAGGAAGCAGCCGAGGGGGACTGACGCCAAGAAATGGGGTGAGGAATAGGGAGCAGCTCAGGGGGACTAACCCCACGTCATGGGAGGAATAACAGGGAGCAGCTTAGGGGGACCAAAATTGTGGCATGGGTTCAGTAATAGGGAGCTGCTTGGAGCAGCTGTGCCCCACACCAGAGCCACCAGAGCCACCTCTGTGCTGTCAGCAGTACATCCTACTCATACTCTGAGCACCCTGCCAAAGGGTCAGATGTGTGTCCTCGGCTTAGGCACATCCAAAGCCCCCTCCAAGAACTCCACCTCAACGGTAGAGCAGTCAGGATTTGGCCCTCCCACTTTCCCAGTTGGGCTCAGTTCCCAGGAGGAGATAGCACTTGCCTTCTAACCATCTATGTATTTTCCTCCAGGGGAATTCAAAACCTGGAGTGAGTCAACATCCCACCTGAACAAAACTGTTGGCAATAAGCCTGCCAGGTGGAAGCCTGTCTCCAGGTGAGTTTTCTTCAAATACCAACATCCAAATTACCTGCCTAGCCTGGTATAGCCTCCAGCTGTCAGTCCTACCCCAAAGCCCTGCCTTGAGCTGCAATCTCTGCTGCCATCTCCTGCCTGAGGCCAAGCACCTCCAAAGGATCTGGATGCTCACGTGGGAGAGCATCAGTCTCTGAACGTGAGGGGCCAGGGCTGAAGGCCCTGTTCAGGCTCTGGTGCTCCTCTTCCTTCTTCCTCCACGCTTTACAAAAACCAAAACCACAGGAAAGTAGGAAACGAGGGTAAAAGAGCTTGAAAAAGTGGGCATCAATGTGTAGGAATAAGCATGGGAAAGAACCTGAATTTGCTCAACTGGGTAAGCTGGGAATTATCTGGAAGAGGGAACTGGAGGCAGCCCTGGAGACAGGAAACTTGTTGGCATCCCATCTCCTACAGAAAGAGCTCTCAAAGCTTGTCCGTCTCTGCTCTGGAAACCCAATCGTAAACTGCAGCACTGTGCTGAGGTTGTGTCTCCACGGAAAAGCCAGGGGGCTGCTAAGCTTGGTGCACTGCACTCAGGGATTCAAATCCTGCCTGTGAGGGGTTGCCCGATCCAGCTGGCTCCAGGTCTCACCTCCTTCCTTCTGCATTGCTAGGGCTTTCTGCAGCTGTCTCTAGGAGCTGCATTCCCCCAGCCCGCCTGGCAGTGGTGACTGCAGCCGTGGCTGCCCAGTCTCTGCAGCAGCGAGGCTGAGCCTCCTTTCCCCACAGGCAGCTCACCCTGTACTCCATGTCTGCTTGGCTGGCCACCCAGGTCAACGCAGGCGGATATACTCAGCACTCGCACGAACAGCATTCATCCTGTTCCCTTCTGGCTGATCAGGATGAAGGTCTGTTAGCAGGAAATATATATATATATATGTGTGTATATATGTATGTATGTATGTATGTATGTATGTACATATATATATATATGTAAAGTGTGTGTATAAATATGTATATGCACGCATAGGTACAATGTGGATCCCTCCAGTAGCTGAGCTTCGACATTCAGTCTACATCATAGCTGGCCCTGGATAGTGTGCAAGCAGGTGTGCCATTCTGCAGGACAATGTCTTCAGCCTCTCTTGGGGATTTCCCCTTTTCCCCAGGCCAGGAATTGCCTGGTTGTGTATACATTAGCCCACAGTTGCAAAGCTATTAGAGTTTTCCTGGGAGGGAATAACCCTATCGTGTTTAACCAATCATTGCTGATATTATCATATTCAGAGTTCCTAATACCACGGCTTGGCTGTGTAGCGTGGTCCACCTCACACACTCCTCCTTCCTGCACTCCTCCCTTCGTGCAAGGCTTGGGAAGATGACCCTTGGAGCAGCTATCTCCCATTCTGAGATTATCTCACCCTCCTTACATCCCCGGAATGGCTGTTTCATCTGTAATGGATGGCGTCTTCTCTTCCCTACCCCAGCAGCAATTCAGAGATGCTCAAGATCTTTTTGGATGCCTTTTTTCCGTACTACAGATCAAACAGTCCTTCCTTGGGAGTGGGTGGTTCTATGCAGCTCTGCAAGTGTGCGCCTCAAGACTCAGGCTTGCCAGCTGAGGGATCCCCAAGCTACCATCCTTCATATTGCAGAAAAGATGGAATCATGTGTACAAGCTGGTAAAGGAAGCCAGTCCTTAAGTGCGTAACCTGTTAACACTGGGACTCAGATCGCATCACCCTGAGCCCATGGAGAACCCCAGAAAGCAACAAGCCCTTTTGGGATAGCATTCCTTGGCCAGATTTGTGACTCTAGCTTTGGAAGAAGAGCTCAGTGTTCAGGCACCACACTAAGGAGATGGCATTTTAGTCGCTCTCCCCCACCCAGAATCTTCTGCTCTCCTTGTCCTCTGCACACATGCACCACTGAGTGAGCTTACCAGAGAAGTTATCCAGAGAAAACACCTGAGACAAAGAGAGTTGCTGCAGGTTCCTTTCCTTTGTTTAATTACCCTAGGAGCCTAGTTCCTCCATTTACACAAATGGGGCACACAAACAGGTAGATGCTTAAGTAGAAGTGAGAGGGATAACAACATTTCTTTCTGGATGAAACTAACACTGGCAAAAAAAAAAAAAAGCCCCCTCCCCTACAAAAAAAGGAAAAAAAGAGGAATCATGACCAGGCCTGGTCTCTCATGAGATGCTGGGAGTCATTGGCAGAAGAAGATGGGCAGTTTCTTGCTGCTGAAAAATGTCAAGTCAATCAGTTTCCACACAGCCTCTTTGAGCTTCTTGTTCCTCATGCCCTAGATGAGAGGGTTCACTGCTGGAGGCACCACTGAGTACAGAACGGCCACCACCAGATCCAGAGCTGGGCAGGACATGGATGGGGGCTTCAGGTAGGCAAACATGCCCGTGCTGACAAACAAGGAGACCACAGCCAGGTGAGGGAGGCACATGGAAAAGGCTTTGTGCTGGCCCTGCTCACAGGGAATCCTCAGCACAGCCGTCAAGATCTGCACGTAGGCCAGAACAACGAACACAGAACCCCCACAAGCTACACAGACACTAACCACAGTAACCGCAGCTTTGCCTGAGGTAGGAGTCAGAGCAGGAGAGCCGGAGGAGCTGGGGAACTTCACAGAAGAACTGGTCCACAATATTACCGTCACAGAGTGGGAGTGAAAATGTGTTTGCAGTGTGCAGCACCGCAGAGAGAAAGCCACTGCCCCAGGCAGCTGCAGCCATTTTGACACAAGCTCTGCTGCCCAGGAGGCTCCCATAGTGCAGGGGTTTTGCAGATGGCAATATAGGCCATGAGAGTGAGAAGAAAATATTCTGCTCCAATGAAGAAGAAGAGAAAAAAGACCTGGGCAGCACATCCTGAGTAGGAAATGGCCCTGGTGTCCCTGAGGGAATGGGCCATGGATGTGGGGACAGTGGTGGAGATGGAGCCAAAGTCCAGGATGGAGAGCTTGAGAAGGAAGAAGTACATGGGGGTGTGGAGGTGGTGGTTGCAGGCTCCGGCTGAGATGATGAGGATGTTGCCCAAGAGGGCAGCCAGGTAGATGCCCAGGAAGAGGGAGAAGTGCAAGAGCTGCAGTTCCCGTTTGTCTGCAAATGCCAGGAGGAGGAACTCGGTGAGGAAGCTGCTGTTGGACATTTCCTCCCTCTGGCCACGGGGGACTGTCTGTGGAGGAAAAGGTATTGAGAAGCTAAGATGGACTTTCTTGAGCAAAGTACATTCCATTGCATACAGAAACCCTCCACATTGCCTTTCCATCTCTAGAGGACCTTCTGTCAGTTCCCTAGCTTGAACTCCAGTTTGTGTGCACCATGAGGATCAGCGACCTCTGCCCGTGGGCAACAGAGGATTTAGTCCTGCTCTATAGCTGTGACTACATGGAGGTGGCAGTTCCTGGGGATGGAGGCCCTGAGTTGAGTGAAGGGGAGTTAGTCCAGTGACCCAGTGCGTATAATCTCATTTACCACCACGAAAGATGAAATAAGCAGCATGCCCAGCTGTTCCTTAGAGGAAAGAGGAAGGGATTGATCTCCTCCTTTCCCCTCTTGGGCAGATTTGTCTGTGTTGGAATCAATCACCATCAGCCCTCTTTCAAGGCAAGGGAAGGCACAGGCGGCCCAACCCCTTGCAGAGGGCTTTGTCCCTGACCTCACACCAATTTACCAGGTGCACTATTTTTCCAGGCTCTATATGGATAACAGAGGGTGAGACACCCTAACCTTCCATAGGTGAAGGTTCAGCATTTTCACACCCTGCTCTCCAGGAAACGAGGGGCAGCAGATGAGTCTAGCTGGACACTTCTTTAGTTTTCAGATGCCTCCATCACATGATGTTTTCAACGGTAGAAATCTTTGACTTTTCTCTTGCTCTCCATGTGAGCACTAGTGAGTCATTAGAGGCAAAAAGGCTCCCTGTCACCTAGTGCAGCCTCAGCAGAGCTGGTCTGCTCATTAGTCTTGTTGCCAGCTGCCCTGTGCTTGCCCCTCTCTCAGCTAGAGGATGATTGCACTCACATATTCCTCTGAAAAAGAATCTAGACTGTGCTGAGAACAGAGGAGACCAGTTTCCAAGTGCAGACCTCTGAAGTCCTCTCTCTTTCTTAGTCCAGATGGGAAGAGAATGTTAGAGAGGGTTGGGAAGGGCTCCTGACTCAGATGACCAAACCAAAGACTGCCAGCTATCAGAAGGACCCTGCAGGAGAGCTGTGCTGCTCTGGAGTGCTGCTCACAGCCTGCCAGGACACCCCAGGGAAGAAGTCAGGTGTCCTGAAGGTGGGTCTCCTTAGGAGGGAGGGGGCTCATTCCCCAGCCCCATGCACTGCATTGCCCAGAGCTCCACTGCTTAGAAAGGCGGTTGGGCATCTCACTACCATGAAGATGCCTCCCTGGAAGGAACCCCAGGGTCAGTAGCTGAACTGCAGCTGCACCCCACTCCCATTATCCCCACAGATCCTGAAAACAGAAACACAAGCAGCCCAGACAGCTGGAGAAACAAGGAGCGTCACCATGATCCTCCTACAGAAGGAAGCAAGGAGAGAGAGAGAGATGGGCAAAAAGGAAAGTCTTCCCTTTGCCTAGGTGTACATGCCACCTCCCAGATGGTGACATTGCAGGCCAGTCCCTCTCAGCCCCTTTGTCGTGCAGCAGGAAATGGGCATGTCACAGGAGAGAGGCACCTCTCCTCTGCTGCAGGTCTGGCGGCAGAGGAAGCGACTCATGCCCTGGACCCCACAGCCTTGAGGGCAGAGCGCTCTGTTGGGTGGGACGAGAGACAAGGGGGCTTGTTCAGAGGAAGGCATCTGCACTGCAGAGGCCAAAGGGCATTGCCTGAATCTCCTCTCCCACCATGTTTCTGTTAGTCTCTGTTAGTCATTTCCCCTCCCTCCCTGACTCCATCTCCACCGCCTTGACTTGTTCCTGCTTGGAGCTCTTTCTCTGTCCCTCTGTCTTTTCCCTAGCAGTGCTCATGGGCCTCATCCCACCCTCTGGGCATGTCGTTCTGCCCTACAGAAACCTCCTGGGCAGGACACTTTCCAGGAGCATCTCTGCTTTTGCAGCTGCTAAGGAGCAGCTCAGAAAAGCTCTGAGGAGAATGATGATAACTGCAAAGGTGATGGTGGTGCTACCTGTGTTGGGGTGGGGGTAGAGGGAATGAAGAGGCTTTCTCAGGACCCTCACAGACCTCTTGATCTTTCAAAGTAACATTTTAGGAGTCTCATCCCCATGTCTAAACCCCCCTAACCTGCTTCCGTTTCCCCTCTGCCAGTGGTAGAAAACAGACATCGCAGACTGAGAAAAGCTTCTTCCCTTTCAGGTACCCAGTGACTCATCCTTCCTTTTGAAAAGTCCCCATCTGGAAACGTCCTCATGGTGAGTTAGAGCTGGGAGCAGCCCTGACCTATGGAGAACGAACCTGCCCTATTGGAGGTCACTCCTTCCACCCAGAGCTTCTCCCTGCTGCACCTGGGGAGTTCCCTGGCCAGGCTGAGCACTGACCCTTGCAGGCAGCAGTCACTGCCCCAGGCACACAGTACCCCGGGCTGCAGACACACTGCTCTGAATTGCAGCCCCATGCAGATATGTGTGCACACGCTGGCTTCATACACCTGAGGCCATCCCTAGGAGAAGGTAATGGTGAGGTCTTGTCCCTCTGGTGGTGTGGCAGGGAATCCCTGCTCTGCAGCACATCCTCCTCCTCCACATCACAGAAACCACAATAGCCATCCTGGCAGATCCTCTGTGGGAGCTGTGGGAGGTGCCAGGCTTAGGAAACCCCTCTAGGAAGCACAGCTGCCTGGCCATGCAGCCAGAGACTTACTGTGGTAAGGGCAGTGAAGATTTCCTCTCCAATGAGCTCTCAGCTGTCCCCCCACTCCAGACTGCCCTTAACTTCTCTCTGAGGTGCTCACCTCATCTGGGCACCTGCAGGCGGTGCCCCGAGCCCTGCTGCTCTTTGCAGAGGAGCTGCCCCTGGACTGAGCAGCTCTCTGCACAGCCTGCCAGGTCACCATGAGCTCTCCCAGTCCCAGGAGCCTGGTCCAGCTCAGCAGCAGAGGCACCACCAAAGGCGTGACTTTCTCTGCCCCACAGGCTTTCTCGAGATGTCCCCAGGGGCTCCAGGGCTGACAGCTCCTGAAAGGCAGCAGGGTCCCTCCTGGGGAACGTACGTTCAACTAGGCTAAAGTAATCACCTATCTTCCCTCTCTAACCTGTGGAGGGAGCAGTGGAGTCCAGCAGTGTGATTTCTCCTATCAGAGCATCATTGTCTAAGAGAGGTGGAACTGTCCCCCTCTGCAAATCCCTATTCCTCCCCAGCTATTAGGCAGGGCATGCACAAAGTGATAGGGAGAGGTTTGCTTTCCCATGTAGGGCAGTGATTCAGATGAGTCAACACAGGTGTCTCTTCTTTGGTGAGAGGCTTTGGGGCAATCCAACTCCCTCCTGTGCATGCCACAGACCCAGGGGAGGTAGGATTCCTCTTCCCTCAATTCAGGTGGGCACAAAATGTGTGCTCCTTGACTAAGCTCCCATTCTGATCAAGGGAGATGGAGGGGAGGAGTCACTTGCTCACACACAAACACCTGGTGACATTTGAGGTGCCAGAGGTGATCCAAGACATGTTCAAATGTCTTCCAGCTCCTATGGAGCAATTGTGAAAGACCCACATCCTTCCAGAGCATCAGCCATGGCCTGGGGAAGGCTGGAGGGGAACTGTCCTTGGTGACCTGAAATGACACCAGAGGTAGAGGTTTAGGGCATCTGAGCGTGCCTTAATCAACCAGATCCTGGCAGCCTGCAGACCTACTCAACTGACCAAATGGAGGAGTGCACCATAAGGAGAGCGAGGTGTCTCTCTAGGCTCCATCAACTGAAGCATTGGGCATTTCTTAGAGCCCAAGTTACTGCAAAGCTAAGACAAGTGTTCATCTCTGCATTGCAGAGTCCTACTTTAACTCAGGGCTCTCATGTCAATAAGGAATAAAAAAAGGCTTCTAGTGCTGTGTCAGGCAGTTGGGGTGCCCAGCACAACCCCTGGAAAATACAGCACAGGACCGACAGGAACACCATGCCCTTTTGGATGGGTGCTGGAGAGACTCCCCAGGGCATCTCAGAGGGGTGAGATGCCTGTATGTCAGGAACTGAATGCCAACACCACGGGGCAGAGGCAAGACCCATCCCATCTATGTCCAAAGGTGCTGCAGGAATGGGAGGCACTTCACATCAGCATCTCCACTCATGCACCCATGTTCTCACACCCTTATGGTTCTCCTCTCCCTGAACCTCACTCAGCCACCTGATGACAGGAACAGGGAACATGCTAACCATGATCACAGTGTAGCTGGATCTCAGGCTGCCCACCTCCAGGGATGTTCTCAGCAGCACCTACTCCTTCCTAGAGATTGGCTTCATTTCTCTTGCAGGCCCAATGGGGCTGCAGAGACAGCTCAAGCAGAAAACTGCCTCCTGCCATAGTTGCGCAACCAGGCGCTGTCTCTGCCTGGCTTTGGGGACTGCAGGGTTTGCTCTCTTAGCAGGAACCTCCTTTCATCATGACGTTGTCCTGTGGCCTTAAGTCCAGCATGTCTCTGCTCCAAAATGGGGCCTTAGCATACACAGGGTGCTTGGCTTTGGGCAACAGGTTTCGCCATGGCAATTCTGTGCTCAGCCCTGGTGCCACGGCTGCGGTTCTGCAGCCCAAATGTACACAACTGCATTCAACCTGGGCACAGGCAGGAGGAGCTGAAGCTCTGTGCGTGGTCCCAGAAGTGCTGGCATTGTGGGCATGACTGATTTGTGGTAGGATCACTCACAGGGCTTGGGGTGCTGCAATGGATGGACAGAAGCTCTTCAGGAAAGCCAGGCAGGAAAGAGGAGGAGGGGAATTGCCCTCTGTGCGAAGGAGCAGCTCAGATGTGTGGAGCTCCTCGATGGGAGGGGTTACAGGCTGCGTGAATGCTTACGTGTGAGGATCAGAGGAGAGGCCAGGAAGGGTGGCATTGCGGAAGCAGTTACAAACCACTGCAACAGGGTGAGGAAGTGAACAAAGTGTTCTTTAAGCAACCTGAGCAAGTCTCCAGAGCAATGAGCCTAGTCCTTGTGGGGGATTTTAGTCTCCCTGGCATTCCCTGGAAGGGCAACACAGCAGGGTGCAAACGGTCCAGGAGGCACCTGGTGGATAGTAGGACAATTTCTTAGCCCAGCTGCCAGGTGAGTCACCTGGATCTGCACTTGCAAGCACAGAAGACCTGCTTGGAGATGTGATACTCAGGGGCAGCCTTGGTTGCAGTCACCATGAAAATAGGACCATCTCCAGTCCTGAGGGGAATTTACAACGGAGAGTCGCAGGGTTCAGACCCTGGACATCAGTCAGGCAGACTTTGACATATTCAGGGCACCAGTAAGAGGGATCCTGTGGGAAGCAGCTCTGACCAGCAAAGGAGCTCAGGCAAGCTGGCAGGTCTCTGAGGACAGCCTCCTTCAAGCACTAGAATGGTCCATCCTGACAGTCAGGAAAACAAGCATTCATCTCAGGCGATGGCTTGGCCACACAAGCAACTCAAGACTGAGCTCCACAGCAAAAGAGCAATAAACAGGGAGAGGAAGCAGGGACAGGTTACAAAGAAGAAGAAATTTAGGAATGCTATCGAGGCATGGCATTAAGAAAAGCAAACCTCCCCTAGAGCCGACAGTTGCAAGGGACATCACAGGCACCAAGAAGAGCTGATACCTCTTCATTAACAGTAGAAGAATAAACAAGGAAAACGTGGGCTCACTTCTGAATGGGGCAGAGAATTTAGGGAGAGTAGATGCAGATAGGTCTGAGGTACTGAAAGTCTTCTTTGCCTCACTCTTTGCTGGCAGAGCCTTCCAAGCCTTTGTGCCTAGAGTCAGGTCTCCAGGAAGAAAACAACATCCGTTAGCAGAGGAGACTCAAGTCAGGGGTGTGGAGCAAACTCAGTCCTGAAGAGTCCATGGGACTGGAGGAGCTGCATCCAAGGATGCTGAGGGAACAGGCCAAGGTCACAGTGAGGCCGCTCTCTGTCATCTTTGAAAGGTCATGGAGATCCTGAGACTGATGAAAAGCAAATGTATGCATCTCCAAAAAGCCCCAAAGGGCGAGCCAGGGCTTAGTTCCCCTGTTTAACCTCACTTACATGGGGACCTCTTGCGTAGGCAGTGTCAATGTCATCAACATGATCGATACAAGGCATGGTTCCCCATCCTAAAGTACCCATGGGTAAAATGGGCCAGACAAAGGGTGGTCTCACCAAAACTCACCCCTTGAGTCCTCCCATGGCATGGACACTGCTGATTTCCCTCTCCAGAGAGTGGATGAGGCTGAACCCACTTCTAGGGTGAGAAGCCACAGGCCTGTGGACCTCTCAGATGGCTCTTCCTGGCAGTCCGCTCGCTGCCTGCTTTGGTATAGTTGGTGCTTTTCCGTCACCTCTGCTCCTCCCCCCCCCACACACGGGAGTCATTCAGATGCAAGCATTTCATAAAAGAGGGACATCAAGGCCCCTATGAGAGCCAAGAGCAAATTGTGCCATCCTAAGCTCTCTGGAGGGAGCCAGAAAGGTTGTAATAAGCACCAGGAAAATTCCGGAAGCCCAAGACTTCTGAAGGGCCAGTGGGTCACAGCTGAGAGGCAGCGCTGACCAGTGGGTTAGAGGGTTGTGCAGAAGGCAGTGAGAAACACACATGTTTGAGCCCAGACAATTTAAGGAAATTATGTCTGTGGGTAGAGGGGGAGGAGTTGAGTCCCAGGAACATGGCAGGGCTGAAGGCCTCTCACCATATGAGCGATGATAGAGACATTTCCATCTGGCATGTATGCCTTAGCCTGGGAGATGGGGAATGCATGCCGCTGGGGGCATGGGTGGGACAGAGCTCCATCATGCCCAAAGAGCTGACCTGTCTCTCTTTCTCGCCTTCATGCCCCACACTGAGGCTGGACCTCAGGAAACACCTATGAGCCTGGAGGATGTGTGAACCTCCTGGAGTGAGGTCCCACTACAGCAGGGGAAGCAGGAACATTACCGGGACACATAGGAATGCAGGGAAGGAGCCAGGTACATGTAGGCGTGAGGCTGATGCAGGTAGGATGGAGAACACAGGGAGCATGCCATGGTCACGTTTAAGGGAAACGCAACTGGGACTTTAGGAGAGCACAAGAAGGAGGATGGACTGCACAGGATGCAAGCACATTTGGAGCTGGAATTTCTTAGGTGAGGGAGGAGCTCTAGCAGGGCTTGGAAAGAAGGCAGGTGGCTTGCTGGGGAACTCAGGCATCAGCAAATTCACAGGAGCCCATAGCTTTGTTTTTCAAGCAACACCCGGTGAGGATGGAGAGACATCAGTAGAAGGAGGGAGAGTGAAAAAGGTCAAAGTAAGGTGGGGAAACAGAGTGTGTGGGGAGGGAGAAGGTGGCTAAGGTGTGCAGGGAAACAGGAGCAAGCATGGGACAGTGGAGGGTGTTTGTGATGGGGACGGCCAAGGCTGGTGGCAAGGCTGAAAGCCCCTGACAGAACTGAGGTCTTTGTCACCTTGGCTATGGCTGCTGTCTCTGCCAGCAAGAAGACATCGTTTCCTTACAGCACCAGGGCCTCGTTGCCTGCTTACCCCTCAGGGAGCCCAGGAGGTGTCGTACCGTTGTCCTACGCTTGGCATTGCCCCTCCTACCCGCCCCAGGAAGAGCCCTGAGCAACGTGGCAGGGAAAGGATCGCCCTTCTGCAGGGCCGGATGCTTGTGCTTGACCGTTTTGCTTGATAACACACATTAAGGGCTTACTTGGAATTGAGGCCTCCTGTACAGTTCCTTTCACTAACTGCAACCGGTGCCTCTGACTTGCTACGCTAACCAGCCTCCAGGGAAGGGCACCTCGACTTGTGGTCCCCATTAACAGCTGTGTTGGTAATGGCCCTCGGTGGGACCCATTAACGCTCTAAGAAACCTTTGAGTTTGCTTCTGACTTTAACTTCTGGAGAGGGTTCTTCCATCTCCTTTCAGTATCTGCACGAATGCACCAGAGGGCTCATTAAACACAAAAAGTACCCAAAGGAGCCATCTCTCTTCCCATAACTGTCTTCAAGTCTTCAAGTGTCATGCCGCTAATTGGAGAGATTATGTAGCAGAAATGTAGCAGAAAAAGGAAGGTTTCAATAAGCACCTAACAAAAAAGGAGCTCTGTTTTTTGTTGGGTTTTTTTTTTTTTTAATTTTCCTCAATGTTCCCCTTAAAGAATAAGTTTTATCAGCATTCTATAACTGATGTTGATCCAGAGTGTCTCCTAACAAAGTTCAGACATGTAGGAAAAGGAGGATACTTGTGGTCAGGCACGGCACAGACAATCTTCTCCCCTGGGCCCCCAGCCCCACCATTTCTCTTCTCAGCCACCTGGGACTCAGATAACTCCTTTTCCCACTGAAGTCTGCAGCCCAATGTTACAGCTCATAGGCATCAGTTCCCACCTGCTTTATTTAGAGAACTACCTGCAGAGAGACACAGGAAGATTTTTCTTGGCTGTGGAAAAAGAGAAAACATGGAACAGTTTAATTTAAACAAAAACAGAAATACATTCCTCCACTGTACCTTGAGACCAAGTTGTCGCCATTGAAGGCCACTTTCCACAGGGAATAGCCTCCCTGGAAGTGTTGTAGATAGAGAGCTAGGAGAGGATAGCTATAAACACAGTTAAGGAGTTGGCTAACAGGACAATTAGACAAACTACTGAAAGAGGAGGCAAGCTTTAAAATCCCTGCAGTTCAAAGCAGCAGCAGCTAGGTGGCTGATAGGTGTCTGAATGAACCAAGAATAATGGGAGGAGGAAAACTGGATGGACAATGGCTACTGTGTACGTCCAGATAGTCTGCTGAACAGATGACTTTAGAAATGGTCAGCTTAGTAAGGACGTGCAGAAAGACAGGAAAGATTACAGGGATTAAATACACAGTGTGATAGGCAGAGCAGTAGCAACACAAGTGCTGGGGAAGAACAATCTTTCTTCTCCTGAGGTTAACACACTTCCTGGAAATGTCCAGTTTGGCACTGTGGGAAAACATTAACATTTTATTTAAAATGGTCAATGTTTTCAGCTGGTAACCTTTTTTTCCCCCCCCAGATGCTGAAGAACATTCTCCAACTTTCCAGTCAGAACTCAGTTTCCCAAACATAAGCATTAGGTGCCACTTTTAGAGGCCCCAGTGCTTCTGAGGTATTTCCCTGGCACTGGCAGCTATTGCACAGGAGGTAGGGGAGGCCAGAGCCCCTGTGGAGCTGAAGGTGGAGGCTGACAGAGGGTACAGCAGGCTGTCTGTAGTGGCACCAAGAGGTCTGTGTTTCTGTAACTGAATCTCACCCCAATTTTGAAAATTGGTTTCCCTTACAAACAAAACCATTACAACTCCCCAGAGTCCAATATATTAAAACAAAACAAAAGGAGGCCCATGAGAACACACACACACATAAAAAAGAAAACTATAATAAACTATCCCATTTGCTTCATTTCTTTTCCTTAATTTCTTTACTGTTTCATTTTGTTATTGGCATTTTCTATGCATCTGGCCTACACCATTCTAAGCCTATTTCTGCATCATGCACAGAAGCTAGTGCCCCCCAAAACACTTCCTGCCCAGGACTGTGCATGCCAGTCCTCACACTTTGGGCCTGAAGGTCCAGCCAATTTCCCCCAGGAGGCAGGGGGACAAGCTAACTCGTCTCCGAATGATGTCATCCACTAGGTTTGTCTTGGATGGATGGGCAGCCTTCCAATCCCATTGTGAAGAAGGTATTGCATTTTGGGGGAGGGGGGGTGGTTCAATTAACAGCCACATGCCTCATCATGTAATTAGTGAGTCCCAGCAGTGATTGTGGCAGCCAGTAGCTGCCCTTGCCCCATCACCAGGCAGGGTGGAGCACCTCATCAGGAAAGGAGGGGTGGAGCTCAAGGCTGGGGTCTGGGTCGACTAGGAAGGGGGCTCTGATGAATGCCCATTTCAGTTCCTGGTGCAGGCTGTGGCTCTGGTGGCAGCTGCAGTGAGGCAGGGACCTTGGTGCTGAGGCTGTGCTGTGCTGAGGGCACCACTATGCTGCAGGGCTGCTGTACTTGGCACCACTCTTGTGCAGTTCCATTGCTTGGTCACTGCACAACAGGAGGTCACCACAGACAGCTCCCTTCAGACGCCGTCATGGCAGCCATGCAGCCAGACAACTGCTGGTGTGGTGCAGCACCGCACCAGGAACACGGGCCTTTCTAGGGGCAGCCCTGTGCGGTGCTGTAGCTGGGGAACAGTTCCATGAGGCCACCAGGGCTGGCTCTGACCCTCACCCTCCAAGTAACAGCCTCCCACGGGGAAGTGCAAGCATGCTCCCATCTCCTGCAGTGACTGTGGTGGGGGTTGTGACAGGCACCACACAGGCAAGCGTGGGACTCCGGATGGTGCAGCCCGTAGAAGAGGCGTCTGCTCTGTGCTGATCCCCGGGAGCTAACAAACATCTGCACCACCACACTGTGGGGTTGCTGCAGCCTGGGGGCACACCCTCTAAGAAGCCCTGACTGACAAGTCCAGACAAAGAAGTGATACCACAGACCCACAGTGATCAGGAGATGGTGGAGTTCAGGATCCTACCAGGAGGAAGCAAGGCAATAAGTAAGATCACAACCCTGGACTTGAGGAGAGCTAACTTTGGCCTCTTGAGGGACCTACTTAGGGGAATCTCTTGCGGTAGGGTCCTAGAAGGAAGGGGGGTCCAGGAGAGCTGCTTAATATTCAAGCATCACCTCCTCCAGGCTCAAGACAGGTGCATCCCTCTGAGTAAGAAGTCCAGCAAAGTGAGCAGGAGACCTGCATGGATGAGCAAGGAGCTCCTGACAAAACTCCAACAGCAGAAGGAAGTCTACAGAATGTGGGAAAGGGGACAGGCCACTTGGGAGGAATATAGGGACAGGCCACTTGGGAGACACTGTCTCCCATCACATCCTCCTAGGTAAACTCAGGAAGTGTGGGCTGGATGAGTGGACAGTGAGGTGATTGAGATGAGGATGGAGAACTGGCTGGATGGCCGAGCTCAGAGGGTTGTGGTCAGTGGTGCAGAGTCTAGTTGGAGGCCTGTAGCTAGTGGTGTCCCCCAGGGGTCAACATTAGGTCCAGTCTTGTTCAGTGTATTCCTCAAGGACCTGGAGGAAGGGACAGAGTGCACCCTCAGCAAGTTTGCTGATGATACAAAACTGGGAGGAGTGGCTGACACATCAGAGGGCTGTGCTGCCATTCAGAGGGACCTGGACAGGCTGGAGAGATGGGTGGAGAGGAACCTCCTGAAATCCAACAAAGGCAAGTGCAAGGTCCTGCACCTGGGGAGGAATAATCCCATGCAGCAGTACAGGCTGGGGGTTAACCTGCTGGAAAGTAGCTCTGCCGAGAAGGACCTGGGAGTGCTGGTGGACAACAAGTTAAACATGAGCCAGCAGTGTGGCCTTGTGGCCAAGAAGGCCAATGGGATCCTGAGGATGCATTAGGCAGAGTGTTGCCAGCAGGTGGAGGGAGGTGCTCCTGCCCCTCTCCTCAGCCCTGGGGAGGCCTCACCTGGAGTACTGTGTCCAGTTCTGGGCTCCCCAGGACAAGAGAGACATGGCGCTCCTGGAGAGAGTCCAGCGGAGGGCTACAAAGATGATGAGGGGACTGGAGCCTCTCTCCTCTGAAGAAAGGCTGAGAGAGCTGGGCCTCTTGAGCCTGGAGAAGAGAAGACTGAGAGGCGATCTCATCAATGTCTACAAGTATCTGAAGGGAGGGTGTCGAGAGGATGGGGCCACACTCCTCTCCGTGGTGCCCAGTGACAGGACAAGAGGCAACGGGCACAAACTGAAACACAGGCAGTTCCATCTGAACATGAGGAAAAACTTCTTCAATGCAATAAACTTCCTTTACTGACTATTCTATGTTGCCCCAATACCTAGAGTCCTTTCAGAGTCCTTTTTGGGTTTGTTTTTTTTTTTTTGGTAACTTTTTAGTAGTAGCTATTGCTGGCATGGGAAGTATTTCCCGCTTAAAAACCCATGTAGGTAGTGACAGTAAGGCCAGCCTCCCCATACCTCTCTGGCACAAGGGGAAACCTACTCTGGTCCCTCTGCTGGGGGCAGCTGCTCCCTAGCAGGGCTCAGCAGTGGCAGAGGAGAGCCAGAGCCTGCCTGGTGCAGCTGCAGCTGGGCTGCAGATGGCAACGGTGCCTGGTAGCATGTGGATGGAGCATCACACTTCACCACCTGGAAGCCCATCAGCTCAGAAGGATCTCAGGTTATGGCTCTCATGCCACATGCAGCACACGGCGCATGGGTCTTGCAGTAGCAGCTTGGGCAATAGAAGTAATGTGATTTTTGTTATCCACAAAAGGGGACAGAGCGTGTTTTGCCATGGCTCCGGCTGCCATGGATCTAGCAAGCCGCATGGAGAGGATGCAGTTCCCTCCTCTAAGATCCGGGGCAGGAGGGACCTCTGTTGCGCACACCGACAGAGGAAGGCAGAGACGCACCTTAAAATGAAACTTTATTGTCTTATACACTCCATTATTCTGTGTCTCTACAAAGAGACACTTGCGGGGCGGCTGCTTTAGGCTGAGAGGGACCCGCAGGGACCATAGGGACTAGATCACTGAGCACAAAGGGAGACTAAGGCCCTTCACTTGGATGTTCCCACCCCTGGAAAAGTCAGATGAATGCCAGCTAGCTGTGCAGGAGACAAAGACACCTTTCTGCTGCTGATCGCTTGGAAGTTACGTCAAGTTCTGCAGGAACACCATACATTGGCCTTGCCTCATGCCTTGGACCCCATGATTTCTTTAGTCTCTTTAGGGACCTGCCACCGACAGTGGTTGGTACCAGCCAGGAGGCTGGATGTAGGAAATGTGCTATTTCTTCCAGGCCACCCATGCCTACCTGGTAGGGTGCTTTAGGACAGGAGATTAGAAGGGATGAGCTCTTGCCCCAAATTAAACCCTCTGGTGTGGCACACAAGCGTGTGACCAGCCTCCTCCAGTAACCTCCACCTTGCACCGGAGAGGCTTCTCCCTCACACCTTCCTGTGGGAAGGCTGTTTCCAAATCCAACCCCTTTGGCACTTCATAGCTCATTCTGCCTCCCAGCATTCTTGCTCTAGAGTGCTTCTTTTTAGCCCTTTCCAGCCATTTTTACACCCTGCGGCAATGACTTGAGTGTGATTGCACACTGTGGGAAAAGCAGCCGCCTTTTGAGGTCTGGCTGGCTGAGGGTTCCCATGCACGTACGGGATAAAATGGGGAGACAAGAGCTGCCACACAACCTTCCGGAGATCTTCTTGTGATTTTTTTCCGCCTTCAGGGCACAGGAGCCCCTGGGAGGGTTGAGAGCTGCAGCTCCTGCCTCTGCGTGATGCTGAACTTAGGGTGTGACCAGTTAAACCAAAACGCTTCAGCCAGGTCTCACGGCGAGGCCTGCAAACCCCAGCAAGGGTTACGAAAGGCACGAGAGCCACGTGCACGACTCCTTTGCCTGGAAAGAAAATAGGTGTTGTTTGGGAAGCAGCAAGGAACCACCACAGGCAGAAAAAGAAAAAGAAAAAGAAAAAGAAAAAGAAAAAGAAAAAGAAAAAGAAAAAGAAAAAGAAAAAGAAAAAGAAAAAGAAAAAGAAAAAGAAAAAGAAAAAGAAAAAGAGAACGAAGCTTAGTAATAGCCACTCCTGCCACTGAAGCTCCATCCTGGGCAAACATTTGCATTCCTGATGACAAAGCTTTTCCTCAGAGATTTCCAGAAGGCATTTGTTAAATCTCTGTTCCTCCGACTAAAAATGATGGGGCTCAAGAAGGGTGTGAAGACGGTGTAAGCCATGTCGATCAGAGCACCAGCTCCCGCAGCGCTGGGTGATCCATGTTTCAAGTAGACAACGGAGGCACCGCTGTAGTGCACCACCACCACGGTGACACGGGAGGCACAGGTGGAGAAAGCTTTGCGCCTCCCCTCCGCTGACGGCACCTGCAGGATCCGGCCCAGCATGAAGGTGTAGGTGAGCAGGATGAAGAGAGAGCAGCACAGCAGGGTGGCAATGCAAAGGGCATTGAGCACGGTGCCAACCGCATCGTCACCAACACAAGCCAGCTGGAGGATGGGGGACAGGTGGCAGAAGAAATGGTCGATGCGGTGGGACTGGCAGAAGAGGAACTGGAACACAGCGCCGGTCACCAGCAGCCCCAGGAAAACCCCCCCTGCCCACGAGGCAACCACCAGCCGAGTGCAGACTCGGGGAGTCATGACAGTATTGTAGCGCAAGGGGTGACAGATGGCCACGTAGCGATCATAGCCCATCGCCGCCAGGAGGAAAGAGTGCATGAAGCCAAACATGAAGGAGAAATGCATCTGTGCAGCACACCCGAGGAAAGAAATGGCTCTGCTCTCCAGCACTAACCCAGACAGCATCTTCAGGGTGATGGAGAAGGTGTAGCAGTAGCAGATTTGTGAGAAGGACAAAGCACCTAGGAAAACATACATGGGCACGTACAGGCTCCGGTCCACCCTGATAACAACCATTATCACAGTATTTCCAGCCAGGGTCACTAGGTACATGAGGAGAAACAGCACGAACAGCACGACCCGGGGCTCAGGAAAGCGGGAAAATCCAATCTAAACGAGCCCTGCCGGGATGGTTTGATTCCCCCTTCGCATTTGTGCTTTGTCTGAAAAGAGCATGACAACAACGACATTCTAACAGCACCGTCAGATCGGCTTTCCGCAGAGAAAACAGCATCTACATCAGACACAAGTTCCTGCCTTTTACCTCCCCGGGGAAATATTGCAAAAAATGATGTTCATTTCTCCAGCATTGCCCTTCTTGATAGAGCAATATCACGTTTCAGCACTTTGCTGCCGCCTCGGGTCTGCAGCCACCATAGCTGCTGAGGAGGCTTTCTGGAGAGGACGTGGGTGGTGGCACTATTTATTCTGGGTGAGGGGGGAAAATCATCTCCCCAGATTCTGGATGTCCACCGTTTACATCTCTCTGCCTGAGCGGTGTCTCTTCTTCTCCTTCTAGAGGGGAAGAGGCATTTCTCACAGCGATTCCTCTGATCCCATCAGTCATTTACCTTTGGAGGAGGTGGCTCACGCTCCACAAGTGCCTGTCCCCGTCACTGTCAAAGAGGGGCCCCGCGTGACCTGCTGTGGGGGGGATGTCTATGGACAGGGAAGGTGGTGTAAATCAGGGGAGATGCATTTTGAGGTCATTGTCCTGGCACTGTAGGAATTCCTTCCCTGCTCTGCCTTGCCCCGTGCCACTGTCCTACAGGGACCACACATAAGGGGTGGTCTTCATCTCCCTGCGAGCAATGAGACTCTAAGCCTGGCTGCTCTCAGAGCAAGCTCTGGCCCACGCATCTCACCTTAAAAAAAAAGTCACGCTTTGCCACAGGACCTCACCTGACATACAACATTATCAACTTCCCGGCTCTGCCCATGAGCTGGAAAGAGTTTGTACTGCTTGACTTTTTAATGGCAGTCGTCAGCCACAAGCCCGTACAATCCCCGATCAGATAAGAGGGAGCCAAAGGGTGAGAAAATTACCTTTAAAACTCTGCCTGCGTTTCCTGCTACTGCTTCTGCCCTCCAGGCTTCAGAAGGAAAAGACAGCGCTGATGAAGTGGTGAGCACTTGCTCTTCCAGGAAGGATGGACCCACCACCCCCAGCTGCATCAGCCCCGTGATGATCCCATGGCCCTTTGCTCCCCAGCTCCGACCTGCCCACAGGCATGGCTCATACAGAAGGGTTTCAAAAGCTTTCAGCCCCCACCTGGAGCACTAGACTGAGCCCTGTTATCCGAGGCCAGATGCTGCCTGCTTTTACACCCGTGCCTCCAAAGACTGGAGTGCAGGTGCCCGGCCAGCAGCAGGGGCTGCATATCTGATGCTGCCTCCCCCTTGCAAGCAGCCTGATGCCGAAGTACAAGGAGGCACCAGAGTCCTGCTCCTGGCCCGGCCCCCCACGGGACTGACACCAGGGCTTGGAGGAAGAGTCCATGGGGAGCTGTGAGATGGGGCTCCCTCCTCGAGGTCTCCAGAGGCCAGGCATCCCCCACGGGACCGTTAGCAAAACAAGCAGCTCGCTGCATAGCCAAACAGCAGGTCAGCACCCCACGGGCCCTGACTTCAGCAGATCTCCCCCAGGTTTCCCTGGCACCACAGCATCTTCCTTGTGTGCCCCATGGGCAAGTCTGCTCTCCTTGCAGAGCAGAGCTCAGGACCATGCTCAAAGAGCCCAGCCAGGAGGTGGCACCGCACCCCCACCACTCCCAGCAAGCTCCTGGCCATCACCCCAATGCCCCTTCACACAAAGCAAAGGGCTCTTTGGGGTACCGCAGGGCCTCTCCTTGGGCCTGAGATCGTGTCATGTTGTAGATTAAGGCAACCCCGGAACAGTACAACAATGACCCCAAAATAAGAAGGTGGTGGTGGTGGGAGGAGGGGGAGGTTCTCACAGACTTTCAAGGGTCATGCTCTGGGCAAGCCAGGTCTCCAGTGAAAACCCATGGGTGGGCAGGTAGATCGCAGCCTTTTGGTTTCCTACTCTATGTGTAAGGCTAGGATTCCGTTCACCTAACTCCACAAGTCCTCAGTGCAAGTATCTCCACCGGAGCTGCTTCACTGGACTTCTTAAGTAGCCAGGGAAGAGCTAGACCATGGAGTCCAGGCACAATTCATCTCCCAGGCATGGATGCCCACTTCCAGGATGTGCTGGGTCTTGTGCTACAATGCACCCTGCACTGACAACCCAGAGAGCCCACGGCACCCGCTCCAAAGCAGATCTTCAGTGCACTCCCGAAGCTTCTAGTCAGAGGGTCTTGGCACAGATTTCTCCAGGGTCGGTGTGAAGAGCTGATCAAGCTCTCTGGGACTGTACCTAGCGAGCTGGTGCTCTGCCAGGTATATGACGTCCTGAGAGCTTGGCAAAGATTGTCTTAGCACATGCACCAGTAGGAGGCGAGAACACCATATCTCAGGACCTTCTCACCAAGATCCAGCTTCCCTGGCTTCCCTGCCAAGGCATGGCTCATATGGTGCTGCCTGAATGCAGAGGGAAATGCAAAGCCTCCTCTGAGACAAGCTCATCCTACTGCACACCCTCAGTCTCCGTCTCCGTCAAGGGCAACTCAGGACAGCCAAGAGCATCCCAGCAACTGGCCTGCTCCAGTGTCCCACCTTACTGCTACCTGGCATTAGCCAGTCTGGAGAGCTCTGGGGACACGGGACAAGAGTCCTTGGGAGAATTGACTCCCCTTCCCAAGTCCTGGCTGTCCAGAACTGCTCCATGTGCATGTTGAACCCCTTTCCTCCGGTGGCTGGAAAAGCAGAAGGCCAGGCATGGAAGCCAAAAGCAACAGCATGTGCCAGCAATGCCCTTGGCAAACCTTGCACGGACTCTCTGACTGTCCGTGCCAGCAGTGTGTGCGCCCAACTCAGCTTCAGCAGGCAAGATAGTTCTGGGCAAACCACCCCCAAAGTGACCCATCTCCCCTGCCCACCTCAGCTCAGAGGAGGACAACAAAGATGCCTGCAGGGGGTCCCTGAAGGAAGAAGCTCTCAGGACACTCAGAGAGATCTGGAAGCCAAGACCACTCAGGCCAAGTTGGCCTGGAGGGGCCCTGGCACAGATGAGGCATCCCAAGCAGCAGCAGCAGGAGCAAGGGAGGGTGCTGGGTCTGCCCGCAGGGAGGCCAAGTTGTCTCACAGCGTGGTTTTTCACTCAACCCCGCAAAGCCTGAGGACTCCCAAAGGAAGGCTGGCTCTGGGGGAAATGGAGGGAAAGGCAGGTTAAGGCACAAAGCAAAAAAGGGCTTTTATTCCTCACCTAACAGGCTGGGAGAGGAAGGCTGCAGTGTCACATGACATGAAAGATGTCTCTGAGAGCTGCTCTGGTGGAGGAGCGCCCCTCCAACTCTGCTGGTCTTGATGAGCTCTTCACACTATCAAAGGAGCCCGAGGGACTGTCTCAGAGCTGGAGGCATCAAAGAGAGGGAGATGAACGCCTTTTTCCATGGCCTTGGCATTGATCCCGGAGGGAATCCTCCAGAGCTCCCTTAGAGCCAGCAGGGACCTAGTCCTTGCTGCCAGCAGAGCTGAGAGCAACATTCCCCTCACCAAGGACACGTGTGCCCTTCCCACCAACCACACTGACCTCCTTGTGCAGTCTGGCAAAATCTCTGCTGAAGGCTCCACTCCAGGCAGGCCTGGGTGACCTGCTCAGTGTAGGGGCCTACCCTGGAGACACAGCCATCTCAGAAGATGGTCCTCCCCCACCCCTCCATGCCCAAGGCCTTGAGAGCTTGGAGGGGGAGCTAGCGGTGAGTCGATGCAACAGCCCCCTTGTCTGCAGCCCAGGTGATGTTCTCAAGCCTGGAGAACAGAGACCCAAAAGTCCGCAATCTGCTCAGCAGCAGCTCCTCCACCTCCAACACGCACATGGAGACAGCCTTCCTACGGAGCGCAAGGTCTTGCTTCACCTTCCGCCTCCTCTCCAGAAGTGGCTCGTAGCCCCAGACAGGCACCTGGCAGGGGTTGCTGTGTGCTCAGCCATGGCTTCTTGGTAACACACATGGTTTCGTCTCCTCTCGCTGCAGCACAGACATTTGTACCTGTCCCAGCAGAGAGAAAAGGGCCCTTGCAGGGAGCGAGCCCCTGGCCTGCGTTTGGCACCTCGCTCAGGAGAAGAGCTGTGCACCACAGCTGTGCGTTTCAGACGAGTCAAGATAAGGACAGACGGCTCTCACCGAGGGTTGGGCAGCGCTACCTCTTAAACACACTGCTGCTGCTGGCCCATCACACCACTGTCCGCACCGAGTCACAGCACACACCTCAGGGCCCTGTCCTGGTGCAGGGAGAGGTGGTGGGCTGCGACGGGGTGGAAAGGAGCACAGAAGGGCAGGGCCACTCTTGCTGCAGAAACTTTTGGGGCCCACTTCCAGCAAGGAAGAAAGACCTACAAGTGCCTGTTGGAGCCCAGTTATTGCTTAGCAAAAGGCGCTGTGTCTTGAGTTCAGCACACATCCACTGCTGAGAGTTGCTGAGGGTATTGTCAGGATGCCTCAGGCAGGTCGATTCTTACTTATGCCCATTGCAACCAACTCCCGATGTCTAGCACGGGGTGAGCACATAGCAGTTCTTAATGAATGCGCACTCCCGCCTCCTGGGGCTGCAGTTCTCCCCTGGAGAACACCCAACATTACCAGCTGCTGCATGGAGAGCGAGACAATGCCATTGCCCAGCACAGGAGCCCAGAGGAAACTGGCCTTTCAGCCAGAGCATTTCCCTTCTCTCCTCGGGGGCTGAGCCTGCTCCTGCAGGCTCCCCTCAAAGTGCACTGCATGCTGCACCCACTGGTGCAGGCCTCCCTGGAAAGGTGCTGCACTTGCTGCTGCAGGCTCCCCTGAAAGTGCCCTCGACACAGATGGATTCAAAAAGCATGGATACATGAAGGGGAAATCATGCTTAACCAACCTGATAGCCATCTACGATGGGATGACTGGCCAGGTAGAGGAGGGGAGAGCAGCGGATGTTGTCAGGAAGGCTTTTGCCACAGTCTCCCATCACATCCTCATAGGCAAGCTCAGGAAGTGCGGGCTAGGTGAGTGGACAGTGAGGTGGATGGAGAACTGGCTGAATGGCAGAGCTCAGAGGGTTGTGGTCAGTGGCAAGTTGGCCGCCCGTAACTAGCGGTGTCCCCCATGGATCCATACTGGGGCCAATCCTGTTCAACGTACTCATCAATGGCCTGCATGAAGGGCTAGAGTACACCCTCAGCAAGTTTGCTGATGATACTAAACTGGGAGGAGTGGCTGACACATCAGAGGGCTGTGCTACCATTCAGAGGGACCTGGACAGGCTGGAGAGATGGGCAGAGAGGAACCTCCTGAAATCCAACAAAGGCAAGGGCAGGGTCCTGCACTTGGGGAGGAATAATCCCATGCAGCAGTACAGGCTGGGGGTTGACCTGCTGGAAAGCAGCTCTGCCGAGAAGGACCTGGGAGTGCTGGTGGACAACAAGTTGACCAAGAGGCAGCAATGTGGCCTTGTGGCCAAGAAGGCCAATGGGATCCTGGGGTGCATTAGGCAGAGTGTTGCCAGCAGGTGGAGGGAGGTGCTCCTGCCCCTCTCCTCAGCCCTGGGGAGGCCTCACTTGGGAGTACTGTGCCCAGTTCTGGGCTCCCCAGTACAGGAGAGACATGGAGCAACTGGAGTGAGTCCAGCGGAGGGCTATTAAGATGGTGAAGGGACTGGAGCCTCTCTCCTCTGAAGAAAGGCTGAGGCAGCTGGGCCTGTTGAGCCTGGAAGAGAGAAGACTCAAGGGGGATCTGGACACTGTGCATAAATACCTGAAGAGAGGGTGTCAAGAGGATGAGGCCAGCCTCTTCTCCGTGGTGCCCAGCAATAGGATGAGAGACAGTGGGCGCAAAATGAAACACAGGAAGTTCTCTTTGAACATGAGGAAAAGTTTCTTTACTGTGAGAGTTACTGAGCACTTGTTGGGGTTTGCAGTTCACCTTTATTTGACCTCCATCAGACTGCCCAGCCCTGGTTGGGATTCCCGCCAGTGTCCGTTTAAACTCATTGGTGAGGAGAGGTCACATGTTACTAGGGTCCCTGGCTGTCCATCACCAGGAGCTTTCCAGAAGAGAGGCGGAAACCACGCTTGGCATGACCACGCCCACAATTGGCCCTTGGTATAAAAGGTGGCTGCTGGTGCCACAGGGGAGCTTCTGGGGGCTGCCGGAGTTGGTGGTGGTAACCGAAGAAAGAAGAGAAGAACCGAGAAGGAGCATGGCTGCGGGACAGCCGTCATTGGGAGCAAAAGCACCGGGTAGGAAGACGAGTGCTCCTTCAGTGCTCCCCCACCCACTCCCTCCTGGTAGGGGACGCCGGACCAGGACAAGCCCGCCGGAGTCCACCACTCCTGAGCAGCTGCACGAGGTGTTGTAAGTTAACCACTACAGGCTTTGTTCCCGGGGGTCGGCATACCTCATTGGTGTGGCCGGATCGCAAATACGGGTTGTACCTGAACACGGTTTTATACCGAGGATCAGCACACCCACCCACCCACCTACCCACCCAGTGTGGCTAGATCACTTCTACGGGCTTTGTTCCCGGGGATTGGCACGCCTGTCCAGCAGGGCCTGATCAGGGCCATGCCCCCCACCCCCGCAGCCCCCGCATCCCTTCTCTTTTTTTATAAAGGCACGTCAATATCATTCATAATTTTATTTGCTGTGAAACCTTATTTGCTTTGTTGTTATTTTTCCTGGAAGCTTCCACTAAATACCATTGTATATAGTTACTATATGTTTGTCTTGACTGTTTACCATTGTATAGTTACTGTATGTTTGTATTGATTGTTTAACTGAAATTAGTAAAGTTAGATTATCTGTAAATCCATTGATCTGAGTAGTGTAACCCTATACCGCCTAAACGAACCCAATTCTTTTATATTTGGTAAGTCCCGAGGAGAATAATCAGTTTTCCCACAATGCCCTTCAATTGGTGTGGGCGCTCCTCTGCTATGGACCGGGACAGCACTGGAAGAGGTTGCCCAGAGCGACGGTGGAGTCTCCATCCTTGGAGATGTTCAAAAGGCATCTGGACGCAAAGTGGGGCAAGGCGCTCTAGCTGGCCCTGCTTGAGCAGCGGGGTTGGACTAGATGTTCTCCAGAGGTCCCTTCCAACCTCAAGCATTCTGGGATTCTGTGAAAGCCCCAAACCCTGCACGGATGCCTGAAGCCTAAGGCCTAAGCTGCTCCCTGACAGCCCCTAACCGTCCAGCTGCTTTTGTAAGACTAGCTGGAAGGCGTTTGGGGCTGGGGAGGCAGAGGAAGGGCAGGGTGTGTGGGGTGCTGGAGAGAAAGCACACAGGGAGGTGAGAGGGAAGGGGAAGGGCAGGGGAGAGGGAGCTGGAGGTGAAGGTGTGAGGGCTGGGCTGTAGGTGGTGAGGTCAGTTGTGCTGCAGGAAGCTGCTTGGTGAGGAAGCAGCAGGCTGGCCTGGGGAGGTGCTCAAGTGAAGGGCGAGGGGTAGCCCAGGAGGGCCGAGAGTAACTCGGGAGTAACTATGACTCTCTGAAGACGGGGCCATAGTTACTGACTGGGCTGAGCTGCAGAGGCAACACCTCCTCGTGGTCCCGCTGGATGCCCACTCGTGGGCAACCAAGTTTGCCTCTGCCCCAGTGTGCGGTGTGTGAGTTGCTTCCTCCCTATCGACTGGCCTCACTGACCACTCGATAGTACTTCGAGGTGAATCAAAATTTTGATTGCGGATAATTGGCTTACTTGCAGTCCAGAGCCCTTGGCCTAGGGGCCGCTTTCAGGCATACCAGTTGACCTTGGGGGACTGGTTCTTCTGGCATGTTCTTAACTCCCGCAGTCATGTTTGACAACCTAGTAAGACCATGGGTTGTCAATTTCATGTCAGTGGGCACTCAGATGGATGAGTTTCCCATTGATGTTGCTGCCGCTAGGCCAGCGACTTTAACATCAAATGGGTGGCCTGCTGTGTTGCAGAATTTGACGTTCTGTAACTCGGATTATGACCCTTGGGATGGGACTATTCCCGGACCAAGTCTCGATTGCGTGAAAGATCTGCCGGAGGTTTATGAGGCTCTGGAATCCCCTGTCGTTTCGCCCCTGGCAGGCTGGCCTGCAGAAGAGGTTCTGGAGTCTCCCTCTCGCAAGGCAATCTTACCGGCTTTGGCGACCCCTATCCTTGACTCCAGGGGGAAGCAGCTGACGATGGCACGCCGGTTATGAAGATCCCAGATGAACATCCAGCATGTCCATGCTGTGGAGTCAAGGTAGGGAAAATCGCGGCGTGGACCGAACATCTGCAGAGAGCCCACGGTCGGCGACGAGTGCTTTTTCAGTGTTCCCGGTGTAGGAAGCTGAATGAGAAACATCACAGCATTGCCTGCCGCTTCCCGAGGTGCCGCGGAACCCTGGGGGAAGTAGAAGATGGAAGAAGCCTCGGAGGCCCCTCTCCCATGGAACTGTGAGGAATGCGACCGGGCGTTCAAGACAAAGAGCGGCCTTTCCCAACGTAAATGTCTTGTTCACCCGAAGACTAGGAACAGGGAAAGGATTGAGGCGTCTCGCGCAAAAGGAAAGGGATTGCGGGGTATGCATAGGAGCGTTTGGTCGGAGGAAGAGACGGCTCTGCTGAGGGAGCTGGAACAGAGGTTTAGAGAGGCACGAAACATCAATAAGCGGATTTCTGAGCATTTGCCCACAAAATCGGCAAAGCAGATCAGCGATAAGAGACGGCAGCTGGCGGCTGGTGCCAAGGGACTCCCATCGCCGAGAAGAGCTGTAAGTCCGTGCGAAGGGGAGGTACCGGCTGCAGAGAGCGAGGATTGAAACGCTTAGGATGAAATATAGGAAGATTATTGCCGAAAAGGTTCGAGGGGCTTCCCTCACCCCTGGTCAGAAGAGCGCCTTTGAGAGGGCGTTGGAGGCTGTGGAGGAAGACCTCCGGGACATCGTTGAGGAAACATCGGAGGAGTGGTTGACGCAGCTGGTGGCATGTACCGCCGCAGTGAGACTGAAACATCGGAGGAAGTACCGAGCGAAACCCGCGCCGGAAAAAGCGGAGAGGAGGTGGATGAAGAACAGGGCGCTGAGAAGAGGCCTGTACCTGAGATACCAGCGGCTTTTTGAGCTCGATCGTAGGAAGCTCGCTGGTATCATCTTGGATACCATTGAATGTATCCAGTGTCCCCTCCTGATGGATGTGCTCTCTTGCACGTTCAGAAGGAAGTGGGAGGAGGTCGGCCCCTTCGCTGGTCTCGGTACGTTCTGTAGTGCCGGAGAAGCGGACAATTGTGCATTCAAGAAGATGATCTCCCCTGCGGAGGTCCGGAAGAACATTGCGGAAATGAATAAGAGCTCCGCCCCGGGTCCAGATGGGCTGACGTTGGGGGACGTTATGAAGCAAGACCCCCAAGGCACCCAGTTAGCTGAATTGTTCAACTTGTGGCTGCTGGCCGGGAAGATTCCTGACGGAATCAAGGAATGCAGAACGATTTTAATACCAAAATCCACTGATCCTAATCTGCGAGGGGACATTAACAACTGGCGGCCCATCACCATCGGGTCGATTATTCCACGCTTGTTCTCTCGGATGCTGACAGCACCCCTGCCGCGAGTGGTGTCCGATCAACATGTGTGGGTGGCAAGCCAGATTCCAAACATTCAGGCTTGCCAGCTACACCGAGTTGCTCAGTCCTCTGATACCATCATGGGGGCTATTGTCCTTGAAGAGGGGACCCAGAGGGAGTATGAGAAGGTATGGATCGCTGTGGGAGGGAGAGCTGACAAGATTCCATCAATTGCGGATGAGCAGGGGCAGAGGCAGGTTGGAGGGAGAGCACTCGCGTGCTGATGAGGAGGTCGTCCGTGCTGCCTCAGCTGAGCGGGCAGGAGCTGGAGGCAGGCGTGTGAGGACATGTAGGGCTGTGAGATGTCGGCCAAGAGAGAAGCCATGTTTTGTGGAGGTAAGGGGTCTTGGGGGAATGGTGCTGCAGGTGGGACAGGGACTGGGAGAGCCTTTGTGGAAGGCCCCTACCCAAAGCCTGACCCCTAACCTGAAGCCCTACCCTTCCACCTTGCCTCCTTGCCCTCTCTCTTTGCTAAGGCCAAAGCCAAAGTGCTATGGTGAAGCCTGAATCTCTGCCCCATGACCCTAACTCTTTGCCTGTGCCTGAAGCTAATCCCATGCCCTGATCCCTTGCCTTGAAGCACTAGACTGGGCTCTAGCCCTCACTCCTACCCAAACCCAAAACCTTCTGCCACAAAACTCTAGCCCAAACCCCCAAGCCTGAGCACAAACCCCAAGCCCAACACTCAAGCAGAACCCACAGCTTTCCCTAATCCCACTAAGCGCAAAGCCCAAAGCCTCCACTGGAGCCCAAAGCCTCCACTGGTGCACTGTAGCCCAGCGGAGGGCTACAAAGATGATGAGGGGACTGGAGCCTCTCTCCTCTGAAGAAAGGCTGAGAGAGCTGGGCCTCTTGAGCCTGGAGAAGAGAAGACTGAGAGGCAATCTCATCGATGTCTACAAGTATCTGAAGGGAGGGTGTCGAGAGGATGGGGCCACACTCCTCTCCGTGGTGCCCAGTGACAGGACGAGAGGCAACGGGCACAAACTGAAACACAGGCAGTTCCAAAAACTTCTTGACTGGGAGGGTGACTGAGCACTGGAAGAGGTTGCCCAGAGAGGCTGTGGAGTCTCCTTCGCTGCAGATACTCAAAACCCGTCTGGACACGATCCTGGGCAATGTGCTCTAGAGGACCCTGCTTGAGCAGCGGGGGTTGGACTCGATGATCTCCGGAGGTCCCTTCCAACCTCAGCCATTCTGTGATTCTGTGATATTGAGCCCCACCTCAGAGGAAATTACAACAAACTCTTCAAGCCAGATTTGATTGTAGTTAAAGAGGGTCGGGCGAAGGTGGTGGACCTTACGCTCCGTTATGAAAGTAACTTGTCATCTGTATGTGGTGCAGCAGAGGAAACATCCCGGAAACATCAACATCTGGAGGAACAAGTGAGAAGTTTGACGAGAGCTGGCGAGGTCGAGTTCCTGGGGTTCCCGCTTGGAGCAAGAGGGAAGGGGTACAACGGCAATGACGGACTCCTCGCTGACCTTGGACTCTCTGTTAGAATCACAGAATCACAGAATCACAGCTTACTCTGTCTTCTGTACTGCTGAATTTTGCTCTTGCCCAGCTCCCTTGCGGTCGAGCTGTTTCCTTTTGGGACGTGGGATCTTGTCCCCTGATGACTCACTATTATGACACAGGCGGACAGGCCACCTGAAATCCAACCCGGAAAAGGTGCCATAGAAATTCTATGGTTCGTTCAGTAGCCAAATGCCTCGTCATCTAAATAGTGACGTGCATGGATGGATGAACGAGATTCCCACTGTCCCTACCTACTCTCCAGCGAAACCACAGCCAAGGGAGTGGGCTTGGCGGAACCAGCGGGGAAAGGAGACCCTGTTGAGCTTGACTCTAGTCTGGCGCTGTGAAGAGACATGAGAGGCGGGAGTAACTATGACTCTCTGAAGACGGGACCATAGTTACTGACTGGGCTGAGCTGCGGAGGCAACACCTCCTCGTGGTCCCGCTGGATGCCCAGTCGTGGGTAACCAAGTTTGCCTCTGCTGGGCCAGTGTGCGGTGTTATAGTTGCTTCCTCCCTATCGACTGGCTTCACCGACCACTCGATAGTTCCTCGAGGTGAATCAAAACCTTGATTACCTTGGAGGTAACCAAGTTTGCCTCCGCCCCAGTGTGCGGTGTTAGAGTTGCTTCCTCCCTATCGACTGGCTTCACCGACCACTCGATAGTCTTCTCCCATCGCCGAGAAGAGCTATAAGTCCGTGCGAAGGGGAGGTACTGGCTGAGAGAGCGAGGACTGAAACGCTTAGGATGGAATATAGGAAGATTATTGCGGAAAAGGTTCGAGGGGCTTCCCTCACCCCTCGTCAGAAGAGTGCCTTTGAGAGGGCTCTGGAGGCTGTGGAGGAAGACCTCCGGGACATCGTTGAGGAAACGTCGGAGGAGTGGTTGACGCAGCTGGTGGCATGTACCGCCACACTGAAGCTGAAACATCGGAGGAAGTACCGAGCGAAAGCCGCGCCGGAAAAAGCAGAGAGGAGGTGGATGAAGAACAGGGCGGTGAGAAGAGGGCTGTTCTGCAGAACGATTTTAATACCGAAATCCTCTGATCCTAGTCTGTGAGTGGACATTAACCACTGGCGGCCCATTACCATCGGGTCGGGTGGATCCTTGGGTGGGTCTCTCCCATCCGGAGCTGCTGGAGAAGCTGAGCACATGGGTTAAGAACAATGGGGTAGCCCCGCTTAAACCGCTCCAGAAGGTGGAGATCTTGAGGACCTATGCCATCCCACGGCTTCTGTATGCAGCGGATCAGGCCGGTGTCATCGCCACGTACCTCCACTCCCTGGACCTGATGGTAAGATCTGCGGTGAAGAGCTGGCTTCACTTACCTTCCAGTACTTGTGATGCCATCCTATACGCCAGCTACAAGGACGGCGGTCTCGGAATCGGGCGGCTGGCGAGCCAGATTCCGAACATCCAGGCTCGTCAGCTGCACCGTGTCGCCCAGTCCTCCGACAACATCACGAGGACCGTGGTCCTCGAGGAGGGCATCCAAAGGGAGATGGAGAAGGTGTGGATTGCCGCAGGAGGAAGGGCCGACAAGATTCCGCTCATCGGGGAGGAGTACCCTATGGTCATCTCCGCTGCCCTGGAAGGTGATGAGACGAGATCCGAAGGGGAAACTCCTGCTCCCAGGGTCATCTACCCTTTTGCTAGTAAATGGAGAAAGAAAGAACTCGAGAACTGGGCCAATCTAATATCTCCAGGCCGCGGCATCAGAAATTGTGAAAACGATGCCATTAGTAATGATTGGCTGGTCCACAATCGGGGCATTCCTCACAAGAAGTTATTAACAGCAATACAACGACGTGCCAATGTCTATCCCATGCGGGAGCATTTGGCGTGAGGACTGGGAGAGGGTGTTCTGAAGGGGTGCGGGCATTGTCCAGCGGAATGGGAAGCTTGTTCTCCTATTACTGGATATTGTCCTGCTGTTCTGGACGCCCCGGATTAAAAGGCATAACATCTTGTGTAGTATGCTGGCTGAGGAGGCTCAAAGGCTGGGGTGGGAGCTGTATACCTCTACTACCTCTACCTGTACCTGGCCCTGGGGAGGCCTCACCTGGGAGTACTGTGTCCAATTCTGGACTCCCCAGTACAAGAGAGACATGGCGCTCCTGGAGAGAGTTCAGCGGAGGGCTACAAAGATGATGAGGGGACTGGAGCCTCTCTCCCCTGAAGAAAGGCTGAGAGAGCTGGGCCTCTTGAGCCTGGAGAAGAGAAGACTGAGAGGCGATCTCATCAATGTCTACAAGTATCTGAAGGGAGGGTGTCGAGAGGATGGGGCCACACTCCTCTCCGTGGTGCCCAGTGACAGGACAAGAGGCAACGGGCACAAACTGAAACACAGGCAGTTCCATCTGAACATGAGGAAAAACTTCTTGACTGGGAGGGTGACAGAGCACTGGAAGAGGTTTCCCAGAGAGGCTGTGGAGTCTCCTTCACTGGAGATAGTCAAAACCTGCCTGGATGCAATCCTGGGAAACGTGCTCTAGAGGACCCTGCTTGAGCAGCGGGGGTTGGACTAGATGATCTCCGGAGGTCCCTCTCCTTCACTGGAGATACTCAAAACCTGCCTGGATGCAATCCTGGGAAACGTGCTCTAGAGGACCCTGCTTGAGCAGCGGGGGTTGGACTAGATGATCTCCGGAGGTCCCTCTCCTTCACTGGAGATACTCAAAACCTGCCTGGATGCAATCCTGGGAAACGTGCTCTTGAGGACCCTGCTTGAGCAGCGGGGGTTGGACTAGATGATCTCTGGAGGTCCCTTCCAACCTAAACCATTCTTTGATTCTGTGAGGCCTAAACCCGAAGCTGCTCCCCCAAAGCCCCTAACCGTCCAGCCCTCTTGTCAGCCTAGCTCAAAGGCATTTGTAGCCTGGGAGGCAGAGCAAGCTCAAGTGCTCAAGTTAAGGGCGAGGGGCAGCGCAGGAGGGCTGAGAGGTTGTGGGAGGATGGAGGAAGAGGCAGGTTGGAGGGAGAGCGCGGAGAGCGCTTGGTTGTTGACAGAAAGTTCCCTTCTGTTTCAGCACATGGCTGCCCGGGGGAAGAGGACAGCTGTGAGGACATGAAGGGCTTCCTCATCTGGGACAGAGCGGACCTCTCCAATAGCATCTCTGCAATACAAAGCAATCTCTTCAGTTCAGTACCTGAATGCTGGGCTCTTCTTCCAAAGCTGGAGTCACAAATGTTGCCAAGGAATGGTGTCCTCTTAGGGAAGGAGGGTGAGATTCAGGGCTTCCTTGTTGGGCCGTGTGACAATGGAGATGGTGAATGATCCCAGAGTTACATCCTGAGGCTGGGCCACATGTGGTTGGGCTGGTGGCAGACGACCATCCCCCTGGAGAGGAAACAAGGTGCCAGGGGAGCTCAGAGCATTTCTGGGAACATGAGACAGTGGGAGTGGGCACTGAGTGGAGCCTCACAACACAAGAGACCATTCAAGGTAGTCTCTGAGCGGTAGGAGCAAAATCAACAAACGCAAAGGCAAAGGAAGGCTCTGCAATCCTAGGAGAGGCAGGGGACATCCTACTAGGAGGCTCAGGGAAGGGAGCCTGCAGAGTCATCCATGGCACCCTCTTTGAAACGCCATAGGCTAGGCCCAGTGCAGCCCCATCACACATCTTGTGCCCTTGGCAATGCTCCCACAGCCATAGGAAATGGGAGGCGGGGACTGCCAGCAGCATGATAACCATCCTCTTGGGTCTGCTTTGTGCTCTGACAAGCATGGCCGCTGTGGACTTTCCCCATGGCCTCCTGGCACCACTGTTGTCTCTCTCTGCTGAGCAGCAGTGCCTGCACAGAGCCCTGCAGGGAGCGCAGGGCAGGGGGTCCTGGAACGGCTGGCCAGCCCAGCATGGACACCCTCACCTGGGGAGAGGCTCTGTCTGGGGAGCAAGGAGGTGTCTGGAGGGGAGCAAGGGGGCGGTGGTGTGTGGGACAGGAGGGAATGAGAAAGAGAATCCTGTTTCTGCATCCACCAGCTTGGGGAAGGCTGCTCTGTCAGTGGAGCAGCACGAGTTGCCTGAAGAGCCCCCAGGGCCAGGGCTCTTGCGCTGCCCAGAAGAGAAGGGCTGGCACGGAGGTGCCATAGGCAGCCTTGGGAATAGGGACTATCCTGGAAAGGAGAAGAGGGGAGAAAGGGAGTCACTAGCTTCTGTTTCCCTGTGCCATTGCTGGCCTCCAGCCCTGAGGCCGATGGAGAGGTTTTCACGCCCTCTTCCCTGCTCTGCTGGGCTGGGGAGAGAGCAGGGAGGTGAAGAGAGACAGCAGGCTGAACCGGTCTGGAAAGTGCCTTGGAGAGGCAAACCCCCGGGTTCAGCAGCACACTTGTGTGAAGAGGCAGGCTGGGGGCACCCACCAGTGTGCTCCTGGCTCCCACCTAGGCCTCATGAAAGCACACGAAGGGCCAGAAGAGAGGAGCCTGCTCTATGCCCTTGTTGCCCAAACACACCAGGAAAACTGCCCCAGGTCTTTTGTCAGGGAGCCAGCCCCTCACATCAGCCATTCCCAGTGCTGGCTGTTTATCCTAGTGCTGCGGGGTCACATTTGGCACGTGGCCAGCTCCATCCTCCTGCGCGGCTCATTTTTGCAATTGTGAGGACTGCCCCGAGGGCGAGGGGGTGCTTCTGCCCCCCTTGAATGCACCCTGCCCCATGTGGTGCCTGCACAGCAGGGCTGTGCAACTGCAGTCAGAGCAGCAGGGCTCAGCTGACCTAGGGTCTGGATGCAGCTGGGAGCCAGGATGCTCCTCGCTGCTCCACTTCAAAAGGGCAACTCGTCTGCACAGAGCAGGAACCAGCTCTCCAGGTGTCACGTGTCCTGGGAAGCCCTTTCGGGTGAGCAACCTTAGGACAAAGGCTGCTAGATGGCTGATTGCCCACAGGCTCATTGGGGAAGGCCGCCTGCTGTTGGTCTCACTGCCAGCCTCACTATGGCAGCTGGCAGTGTTTGCCCCAGGGCTGCCCCACACCATCACAGCCCCCAACACTGTGGGCCCAGCTCATCCCCTCTGCAGGAAGCTTCTGCCAGAACCATTGCCCAGCCCTGGCCCCTCCTCCCAGGCTGTGGCAGGGGTGTCTCTCCCATGTCTCACCCTCACCCCAGGGACAGGTGAGGCCATTTCCCCCTGGGGAACAGGCTCCACAGAAGGGCCTCCAGGCCTGAGCCATCTCTGCCAGATCCCAGCCTCCGCGAGTGGCACCTCCGTTGCACCCATGTATCTCTAGCCTGCTTGGACCTTGGCCACGTGTCATAGTCTCTGTCTCCAGCCCTGCCTCTCCCTGCATCTTGTATTGCTCCTGACTGGTGGAGCAGAAAATCCCACCATTCCCTGACGGGATTCTGGACTTGACACTTGTTCAACTGGTTATCCACCTGGAACCCCAGCTGTGGACTTTCAGCAAAGATGTGTTCTAGGCACTCGGCCCTAGCCAGTCCGCTCCTGCTTCAGCAAATTATTCCCACCCCTGAGGCAGGAATTTGCAGCTGCCTTGCTTGAAATAAGTGAGGCGCCCATCAGCCCATTTCTGCAGCCTGTCAAGTTCCCTAAGACGAGCCATGTCAGTAGGGCCAGTTAGTGCACTCAGGGCCCTGGCAGAAGCCCCCTCTCCCAGCAAGCTGTGTCCTCAACCTTACATAGACCTGGGTTCAGGGTGTGGTTTTAGGGCTATTTCAGGGGACACTGCCTGAAAACAGGGGTGGGGAAGCGCGAAAGGGACATAGTATCAGAGACTTGTGGCAGCGTGGGCAGGTGCCAGCTGCCTATGAGCTGCCCCCAACGCTGGGCAGGCTTGGGGAGGAAAGGCCTGAGGCATTCCTGGGGAGCCCCGCAGGGCCACATGGGCTCTGGGGAAAGGCTCCAAGCTGGCTCCAGGGAGCCCCACAGGACTGGGCAGGCTTTGGGGGAAGGGTCAGAGCCAGCCCCAGAGAGCCCCACAGGGCCTGGCAGGCTCAGCGGGGAAGGGTCCAAGTTGGCTCCAGGGAGCCCCACAGGGACGGGCAGCACTGGTGGAGGGGGGCTTGGGGAGAGGGTTCACTCAAGTGCCCGTGATGGGAACCGGGGTCAGACCCCGTCCAGGGATTGCCAGGCAAGTCCCTAGTGACAAGGCAGGTCTGAGGTCAAGCTGGAAAGACAGGCCACAGGCCAGGGTGCAGATCACCAAAGGCCATGACCAGGCATAGGCATGGCTGTGATGGAGCTGCACACACATCCTCCTACAGCAGCATTCAGGCAGGGACTGACCGTCCAGGCGTCAGCTTAAATGGAGCTCCTGGGCCCATAGGCACAAACTGGCTTCAACAACTAGCTACATGCCTTCTCCTCTCATTAGTGGCACACAGGAAGGAGTGAACAAGGTTCCTACTGTCCCTACCTACTATGTCCCTGCCTACTAGACAAGGTAAGAGCCTAAGTTCAAGGAAGAAGGCATCTGTTCTGGCACTGTGGTAACAAAATCCAAATTTGACGTGGCTGATGCCTTGATTCTGCTGAGTGATTCCTGGGAAGGTATGCAGAAAAGCATTTAATTAGGAGGAACCTTCTGTGAGTCCATGGGGCTTATGTCAGAGCCCTGAGTGCACTAAGAAGCCTGAATGGCCCTGAGCAGCTTCCCCTGGGCCCTGACCGGCCAAGGCCCCTGCCATGTGACCTGAGTTATGCCCCTGGGCTCCTGGTTCCCTGTCCCTTAGGGAGTGGCTGACCTTTGCTGCTCCCTCACAGCTCAAAGCTCAAGAGGGCAAACGTCACTTTTTTTTTTTTTTAATTAAATCTACTAAATAGCCTGTAAGCCATGTGTGCTGTTTAGTACGGGCTTGACTATGCCGGAACCAGGCAACTCTGGAAAGTATCTGGGTCTTTGTGTCAACCCCTCAACTGGATTGCCCCAACCAGAGCTGCAAGAGAAACCTGAGCCTCACCTACTGAGTGTCAGACGGGTGCTGCTAAGACCATAGCAGAAAGTTCATATCTTGAACAGGTATGCATTCCCAAGATCATTTTTCTCCCCAGCTATGTGAATTAAAAAAAAAAAGCTATAATTTTATCTCACTGTCCATGTGGATATAAAATCCGCATGCCTCCATAACTTCAATTTAAGCATAAGAGCTAAGTTAACGACTGGCTACATCTGCCTGATTGTGTATGGGACTTTAGATTTTATTCAAGGACTTCCTCACAGGCAGGAGAAGGTGCTCATTTATGTATCTGTGTCCTTGCATGCACCATTTGGACTTTTTTTCCCCTTTTAATATGTTGGCTCTCCCCCCACCACTCATTCCTTGTCACCTGCTTGCTCATTCACATTCCCTTCTCTCCCTGGCCCTGGCTGTCCCTAAATGTCATGGCCAGCATGTCATCGGGGGCAGAGGAAGACTCCCTGACACCAGGCTGACCAGCTCCCCCCCCTCCCCCGCCACATCTCCCACCACCACCGCAAGGCACACAGCACCCACAGTGGGGCTATCCCGCATCCCCTTGCGCTTGGCTTGCCCCCAAACTCACTAGAGTGCTAGGAAAAAAACAAAACCCAAAACAAAACCCAAACCAAAAAACACCATCCCAACAGTGGCATCTCATGGTGCAGCCCAGGCCACAGCATGGGCTGCGTTTGCACAGGGCCTCCCACTTCCTCTGCATCTCCTAGGTCTCTTCACAGCACCAAACTAGAGTCAAACTCCACAGGCTCTGGCTTCTTTCCTTGCTGATTGCACCAGGCCTTTTCCCCTGGCCAGGGGCCAGCTGGAGACAGCCAGGGCCCTGCGTGCCCTAAGAGGCCTTAACTGGAAGCCTTCATTGCTCTGACCAGCCTCCCCTGGGGCCTCCACCCACTCACTCCCTCTGTCCAGGGGCTCCATTAATACTCAGCTTGGGGCCTTTCAGCCTGTGCTGGAGCTCTGGTGGGGGGGGGGGGGGGTGTGTGCGTGCGTGCGTGCTCCAGCTCTGTTTCTCAAGTGCTGCTTGGGCTCCCTGAGAGGGCTTTGGATGGGGCTTGTTATGCTGCCTTACCTGATGAGCCCTGGGCTCTCAAGAGGACCTCCTCTGCTCTGCTGAGCTCTGTGTGGTGCTGTGGGACTTTGCCTGCTTGGTGAGCTCACTCTCTGGCCTGTGTTGTGGCCCCAGCCTGTTGACTGCTGGCTTGCCTTCCCTTCGGGTAGAGCCCTGCTCCTCCTGCTGCTTGCTACTGGTGAGCTCAGGCCACCTCCAACCCTGAGCTGAGCACCGGGAGGCCTGGCCCTGCAGTTGCATTGGGGCCTGGGCCCCGAGCGCTCCTGCAGGGTGCCTCCCCCCAGGGCCTCTGGAGTTCTCCAGGAGGCTGTGGTCAGCATGCAGAGGCACAGCACAGCCCTGCAGGCTCTGTTGGCTTCCCCTGGGCCCAGAGCATCCCTTGCTTCCCCAGCTCCCTGAACCCTTTCAGGAGCACTGAGCAAGGGACTGGGGGCTCCTCACTCAGGGCAGGCTTCTGCTTCCTCAGAGCCCTTCCCAGCACAGACCAGCTGCTCAGCAGCCATCCCCTGGCTCTCCAGGGTGGCCCTAGCCTGCCTTGCTCCCTTTATGGAGCACAAGGACCTGATTGTCCAGACCCTGAGGACCTCTCTGTGGCTTGTCAGTGTGCAGCTGTGGCTGAGGTAGCCTTGCTGGAGCTCTGGCAGGGCAGTCACTCAGCTGCTGCCTGTCCACTTCCAAGGAGGAAGCTGGGTGAGGAGGATGGCCAGGGTGGCTCCTGCCCAGGGCCTCAGGCAGCTCTCAGACCTGCTTCTCACTGTGCACAGGCACCTCATGGTATGCCTGAGAGTGCCGTGGGAGCCTTGGGGGAGCTCAGCCGTGCTTTTCCTCACGCCCTCCCCCTTAGCACTCCCAAAGGAGGAGCCTATGGAGCAAGGTGCCATGCAAGCTCATCCCAGGAGCAAGAGCACAGATGGAGGGAAGGGGCATGCTTTCACTGTGTGTGGGAGGGGAGGGAGGATGGGGAGGGGAGAGGCCTGCAGCTCTGACTCCCCCAGGTGTCAAGACCATACCTTCTCCTGGACGTCCCTGGCAATGCTCCTAGGTGAGTGCAGCGACTGTGCGGATCTTTTCAGAAAGAAGGGTGCAGAAACCCTACCACTCCCTTGCTGCTGCTTTTTTCTTCTTGTTTTTTTTTTCTTTAATGTGGGGAGAAGAAAGGATGGCCCTGTGGAGATTACAGGGGGCTGAACGCCATGGGAGTAAAGAACTGGCAGCCCCGTTTCTCTTAGCAGTGCTCTTGGAATGCCTACAGGGGACTCGCTTGTTCATAAAGCTGGGCCTGCAAGAGGGGGCCCAGTATGTTGTCAATGATGTGCTGGAGGAATTTCTTGATGCCTGTGTTCTGGCATAACTGCCACGTGCCCTCCTGAGCTGGCAACCCCTGCTACTGTGCAAGGGATGTAGCTGCTTTTGGCATGTGTTACCTTGTGTGGGCAGTTCTTGAGGCAGGATTATTCCTCCTGCAGCTCCCAGAAGAGCTCTCCTCTGGCAGAGGACTTCTTGGTGGACGCCAGAAGCACAAGCACCTTCTGTACAATGGAAATGGGCACTGAGCAGAGTCCCCTTCCTAGGCCACCTAGACCCCAGCTGGCCTTTTGCTGGAGAAGCAGCTGCCTCAGACTGAGCCATTGGGGCCACCATGTCCCAGAGGGTTGCCCCAAAGCAAGAACTCTACCCTTGGGCCTTCTTCTCTAGGCAGCTCCCTCCCACTGAGGGCAAGTAGGATTCTGGGGACAAGGCGGCTCTGGTGATCAAAGCTGCCTTTGAGGGGTGGCAGCACCTTCTCAAGGGAGCGGAAGAATGGACAGTGGTGCTCACCAAGCCCTGTATCTTCTCTTGCTGTTGGGGAATGAAGGGCCTCTCTCGCCAGGAGGACAACCAAGATTTGGATGCGCACCTTGCCTGTGAAGGCCCTGTGCTTTTTCCTTGCAGATGCTTCCTCACTGCCACAGCAGAGCAGGAACATCTTGCAGAAGCAACACTCCTCACTCTGCCAAATGGGCAGAATTTGCTGTGCCACAGCAAGTGACCTGCTCTTGGCACCCCGTTGTGCTGGCGCAGCATGGTGCTAGCCCAGCCTCCCCTAGCCTGTGACAAGAGGATGGCTGCCTGCACTGGGGCAGGCAGATGTATAGCCTGTACAGACTGCTGTTAGCACTGCTCCTCCCTGTGCCGAGCACTTGGCCCCGAAAGTGGGGCTGCCTTTGTGTTCACCCGCCCACCTCACTGAGGAAGTGAACAAATCATCAGGGTAGTGGTATTCCACCAGTGGCCAGGCTGCAGTGCAGGTCACGCACATGCAGGGCTTCCCACTGATTCTACAGCACCAGACTAGAGTCAGGCTCAACAGGGTCCTCTTTCCCTGCTGATTCGGCCAAGCCTGTTCCCTTGGCTGTAGTTTTGCTGGAGAGTAGGTAGGGACAGTGGGAATCTCGTTCATCCATTCATGAATGTCCCTAATTAGAGGATGAGGCATTTGGCTACTTATGGACCATGAATTTCATGACACCTTGTCCGAGTTGAGATTTGGTAGGTGGCCCATCCGCCCTCGGCCAAGCCAGTGGCATGCATCATTTGGGAACAAGATCTCCGTCCCGCCTACCTCCATTCGCTCAACCACAAGGGAGCCAGGCAAGAGCAAAAGGCAACGGTACAGAAGACTGAGCCGACTCCTGTTGCCTCCGTGAAGAATTTTACTGTTGCCTTCCAAGGCGGCCTTTGAATAACTTAAGTCACAGCCGTTAATTTAGGCAGTTCAGTAAATCCACACTTACCTCTCCTGGTAAAGACGTGGAAGATGTGAACTGAGGAGAAGAGAGCTCTTGGAGAGAAGAGCATCGCCACCTCTTTTGGCAGCTGGTGGAGAGCCCCAGGTTGGCCAAGAACCCATCGTTGCCCTTGAACTACTTCCCTGGAGAGCTGACTGGGAAGCCCAGGATCTCCACTTCTTCCCTGGTCATCATCCTCTTCAGCTGCTCCCTCAGGCGCTGAGAGTTTTGCGCCTTCTCTGCCACTGCCTCACCTAAAGATGACAAGACACTCTCAGAATGGACAGTCACGTCCACCACGTTGCCCTGAGATCCCTTAACCACGACCCAACCTGGCTGGAAGAGTTTGTTGTTATTATCTCTGATGTTGGGCTCTAAATAGGGTCTGCGCTGTGAGTCGGCCGGGTGAGGGTGGGAGGAGGAGGCCGCTACACCGGTAGCGGCCCCAGGTAGGGGGGGCAGAAGCCGGGTCGGGCAGAGCGAGGCAGGCGCGCCGGATGGCAGAGTGCCGGGGCAGGGCGGGGGGGAGGGAAGGAAGGGTGCTGCCGACGGCCATGGCGGGAGACTGAGAGCACCGGCCAGGGAGGAGAAGGGATGCGCTGGGGCTCGGC
>NC_090972.1:2625066-2627566 GCF_040807025.1 Struthio camelus | reverse complement strand
TTCGGTGATAGAAGCCCGAGGATAAGCGGGAGAGCACACACACACCTCTCCTTCGCCGCTCCAGCGGGCAGCACCTCGCGCGCGACAGGACGCGTGCTGGAGAGGAGACCCCCCTGCCTGAACATCGGACACCGCCCATGCACCCCCCTGTGACGGGGGAGCACAGCAGAGCCGACCCGCCGGGGGCCCTCTCCGACGCGACCCGAACGGCCTCATCGATCGGGAGCAAACACACACGGTCGAGTCCTGAGCCAACTCACCCCGCCGCCCACCAGTGGCCGCAAACCAGCGGCAGGCGCTGCGTGTGGGTGCGGACCATCGTCTGCAAGAGGTGCCCACTCGAGCCTGAACACCGGCACCGCCCCCACGCTCCCTGTGACGGGGAAGCAGGGAAGCGCCAGCCCGCCGAGGGGCCTCTCCGACATGTCCCGGGACGCCTCAGCGGGCGTCTGCGTGTGGGTGTGGATCGGCAGCCGCGAGCCGGCTGCTGCTCCGGCCGGAGCACCGGCATCGCCACGCTCCCTGCGACAGGGGCCCGAAGAACGAGGCTCTCGAGCCGCTGGTGTCTGGGCAGAGCCGCACGGGGCACCCCCCGGTTTCTCTCTGGACCACCCTCTGGCATTCACGAACGGCACACGCGCCAGGCCTTTTCCCCGGCCGCGGGGGGGGGGGGGGGGGGGTGTCCGGCTCACCCCTCTCCCGAGTCGGCAACGGCTGCATGGGACCTGCCGCTGGCTGGGCTCCCCGCCTCCGCGGCGGCTTCCGGCACCTGGGACACACTCGCGGGGCTGCCGGAGACCTGCCGGGAGACCGCCGCGCCGAACGGGCAAAAGAAAGCGCTCTCCCGAAGGGCCGGGCTCAGGACCGCTCCCCACCCGCCCTCGCAAGCCGCCCTAGGCCTCCCGCGGGCCGGCCACAATGCGCTGGGGGCGCCCGGGAGTGCGGCTCCGGAACTCAGCGGCTGTTCACCCTGTGGCCTACAGTCGTACCGCTAAGTCCAGCGGGGCGGGAGAGCCGAAGGACAGCCGCCCCTCCTACCGGGGAGTGGCTCGAAAGTGGCCGACCTCTACGATGACGTAACTGGAGGCAGCGACGCAGAGCGACCCCTTTCGCCGCTCCACAGGAACGCCAGGGAGAACAGGTCTACCAGCCACCACCCCGAAAGGCCACCAAGTCTCGCTGGAGCCTGGTAGACCTGCTGCCAGTTAGCGGAGGCAGACCCGGGGCACCGGCTGCGACTTCTCCGGGCCTCCCGGAGCCGCGGAGACCGGCTACGCCGCGCCCCTTCGAGGCCGGCCTCCCCGGAGGCCGGTCGACCAGCTCGCCCCTTCGAGGCTCGGCGGCCTCCCCGGAGGCCGGTCGACCAGCTCGCCTCTCCCCGGAGGCCGGTCGACCCGCCCGCCCCTTCGAGGCTCGGCGGCCTCCCCGGAGGCCGGTCGACCAGCTCGCCCCTTCGAGGCTCGGCGGCCTCCCCGGAGGCCGGTCGACCAGCTCGCCTCTCCCCGGAGGCCGGTCGACCAGCTCGCCCCTTCGAGGACCTCCCCGGAGGCCGGTCGACCAGCTTGCCTCTCCCCGGAGGCCGGTCGACCAGCTCGCCCCTTCGAGGACCTCCCCGGAGGCCGGTAGACTCTCTGGCCGCTGCCAAGGCAGCCTCCCAGGCCCGGGCGGGCGAGCGGGCGGGCGGGCCGGCCGCTGCCGAGTTGGACCCTTCGGGCCGGCCGCTAACAGGCCAGCCCGCCGCCCCTCCCGAGTCCCCCTCCCCGGCCGGACCCGTTCGGTTTCCTTGGAGAGCTGCCGCTTCTCCCTTAGCCGCTTAGCGTGCTTTCTTTGTTTAGGTTTCCCCCCCCCCCGGCTTGCTCCTTTTCGGTGTCGTACGGGCTTTTTTTTTTTTTTTTTTGTGTGTGTGTGTGTGTGTGTGTGTGTGTGTGTGTGTGCGCGCGTGTGCGTGTGCGCTTTCTGTATGCTTGCCCCACCAGCAGCAGCAGCAGCAGCACCTCCCTTTCTCGCCCTTACCATCTTCCTCGCTGGTTTTCCTTCGTTTCCCGTGTTGTTTCCTCTCCTCCACCACCACCCCCCCCCCGGCCCCCCGATCTCCTTGGGAGGCCTGCTCATTTTTTTGCTACTTGGCACAGGAAGCGGCGCGCGGTCCAGCAGCAGGGGAAGGTCCTCGTGCGCGAATGTAGGGCGCTGCAGTCGCCGTTGGGGCTTTCTTTTCTCTTTCTCTCTGCCTGCCTGCCCCTCTCCCTCCCCCTCCCCCTCCTGCCCTTAATTGGTGGACCGTCCCGCCGCCCTCCCCCCCCCCGCCCAGCGCCGCCACTGCCGCTGCCCCCACCCCCCGCCCCCAACCCCGGCCCATTCGTCGTCGCCTCGCTTGCTCCCTCGCGCGCGCGCCCTTCACTGCCCGGCTCCAGCCCCTGTCCGTTCCTAAACTTCTCGGCCAGCGCGCCGCCGGGGGCTGAGGAAGAATCCCTGACCCCAGGCTGACCTCCCGCGCCTCTCC